>NC_047031.1:1449925-1749925 GCF_902652985.1 Pecten maximus | reverse complement strand
TGACAATACGACAATCCAGTACACCTACAAAGTCAAACTCAGGTATGACAATACGACAATCCAGTACACCTACAAAGTCAAACTCAGGTGTGACAATACGACAATCCAGTACACCTACAAAGTCAAACTCAGGTATGACAATACGACAATCCAGTACACCTACAAAGTCAAACTCAGGTATGACAATACGACAATCCAGTACACCTACAAAGTCAAACTCAGGTATGACAATACGACAATCCAGTACACCTACAAAGTCAAACTCAGGTAGTGACAATACGACAATCCAGTACACCTACAAAGTCAAACTCAGGTATGACAATACGACAATCCAGTACACCTACAAAGTCAAACTCAGGTATGACAATACGACAATCCAGTACACCTACAAAGTCAAACTCAGGTGTGACAATACGACAATCCAGTACACCTACAAAGTCAAACTCAGGTATGACAATACGACAATCCAGTACACCTACAAAGTCAAACTCAGGTATGACAATACGACAATCCAGTACACCTACAAAGTCAAACTCAGGTGTGACAATACGACAATCCAGTACACCTACAAAGTCAAACTCAGGTGTGACAATACGACAATCCAGTACACCTACAAAGTCAAACTCAGGTGTGACAATACGACAATCCAGTACACCTACAAAGTCAAACTCAGGTGTGACAATACGACAATCCAGTACACCTACAAAGTCAAACTCAGGTGTGACAATACGACAATCCAGTACACCTACAAAGTCAAACTCAGGTGTGACAATACGACAATCCAGTACACCTACAAAGTCAAACTCAGGTATGACAATACGACAATCCAGTACACCTACAAAGTCAAACTCAGGTATGACAATACGACAATCCAGTACACCTACAAAGTCAAACTCAGGTGTGACAATACGACAATCCAGTACACCTACAAAGTCACAAGAGATGCATAAAAATATATCGATCGAGCCATAAAACTCACAAAAATCTTCAAAATGAAGCGAATCCTTCCAGATGTACATACATTCACCATGGACTTTCTTTCTAAAAATTACTTTCATCGAAATAAAAAAAAAATGTAGGAAGATTTTCTTGCTTTCACAAGGTAATGAGATTTACAGAAATGACAATTCGAAATTACACGGTACGTGAAATCTGGAGATCTGTAGGACGAATGATTCAAAAATACATGATACATCGACGGAAAGATTTTTAACAATTTACTCATGCTGGAGTTTATATTACCTGTGACTCTGCCCTCGTATATAAAAGAGGTGTCCACAGCCATTTTGCTGCCATTCCTGTGCTGGAGTTTATATATTACCTGTGACTCTGCCCTCGTATATAAAAGAGGTGTCCACAGCCATTTTGCTGCCATTCCTGTGCTGAAGTTTAAAATCTTGACTAAATACATTCTTCGCCCTCTCTAATTGAAGATCAAAATTTCTGAAAAAATAAAAAAAATATTATATGCATGAAAGTCTCATTAAATAACTCCATATAAGGAATTTTTTTTGATTGGCGTCCTTACAATAGTTTGCTTGGTCTTATAATTAGATGAACCGATGAAACCGTGTGAGACTAAATATCTATATAGGTTTATTCTCCATCTGTCTTGTCGAGAGTTAAAATTATAAATACTCCGTAAGTCGTTCTGTCGAACATTTATAGAGCTCAAGTCTCAGAAAAAACTAGGAATAAACAATATAACATATAAGTCTAACACATCACTTACTTGCCAAAGGCTTTAAACTGTAACACCAGCGACGGGTCAGTGAGGGACCGTTTGGCCCGTAGGTGGCGCTGGTGAAGAGTATTGGGACTGTAACTTAATTCTTCATAATGACGAATGTAATCATCTAGGCGGGCGGCATCTACAAATAAAAATTCATCCATTGTATATCAAAATTGTTAGGCTGGTCATGCTGAAATTAATGATATATTGCACTCTTCTTAATTCCAAACTTTCCGCTTTTTTTCGGTAAAATGTCATTATTGAAAGCCTTGAGACTTAAGAAGTTTTGAGTTACGAAATTCTCAGAAACATTTCACCATGAATACAAGGTAATGAAATCTTTGCACTTTTAAATCATATACAGAAAAGGATATCCTAAAACTCATTGGTTATATGTTAGACAGGATGTCAGAATACTCAGGGGTCAGATTAGACAGGATATCAGATTACTAAGGGTTCAGATAAGATAGGATGCCAGAATAGTCAGGGGTCAGATAGTACCATATGTCAGAATAGTCAGGGGTCAGATAGTACCATATGTCAGAATAGTCAGGGGTCAGATAGTACCATATGTCAGAATAGTCAGGGGTCAGATAAGACAGGATATCTTAACAGAACAGCCTCATGTATAGACTTAACCATACACTTTATGGTAATTTACATGCGTATCACATGTAAACTAAAAAACGAATGTTTTATATATATATGACTTATAAATTTCTAAATTAAACCCCCAGATATCCCACCTTCTATCCAATAATACAATGTACATCTATAAGCACAGATTATAAATCAAATGCCCAGCTTTATGGAGTGAGGAACGTTAACGACACAGTAGATATAGGACACCATGTATGACACTGGTACAACGGTAATAGTGGATAACCACTTAATACAAGTGTGTATCTATGGGTGTGGCCCTCCATTATCAATTACAGTGAATGTAGATCAGGCTGAACACTGAAGCGTTAGTGGGCTACATATAGTGAACCTTATACATCTCCACAACTCAACTTACACATGATCAGACGACTTACACATGATCAGACGACTTACACATGATCAGACAACTTACACATGATCAGACGACTTACACATGATCAGACGACTTAACACATGATCAGACGACTTACACGTGATCAGACGACTTACACATGATCAGACGACTTACACATGATCAGACAACTTACACACGATCAGACGACTTAACACATGATCAGACAACTTACACATGATCAGACAACTTACACGTGATCAGACGACTTAACACATGATCTGACGACTTACACATGATCTGACAACTTACACATGATCTGACGACTTAACACATGATTAGACTTACACATGATCAGACAATTTACACATGATCAGACAACTTAACACATGATCTGACTTACACACGATCAGACGACTTACACATGATCAGACAACTTACACATGATCAGACAACTTACACATGATCAGACGACTTACACATGATCAGACGACTTACACATGATCAGACGACTTACACATGATCAGACCCATGAGAGGGCTACAATGACTGGGTCACTTTCAGTGTGACTTGATTTGCTTGTAGAGATTACTTTGTTGAATTTATATTTTTCAACTTTATTGAGCTGTCAATTTTTACAATTTGAGGGGGCTATCAATTTTTACATCTTTTTAGGGCTATCAATTTTACAAAAAGTCTAGGTGGCCTGTATAGATCTTAATTTACATCTTGATAGGGCTTCCAAGTGTAGATCTTAAATTATGGAAGCTAGATTGCACGTTTGGTACTGGGAAATATGTATAAAAACAAAAGGCTGATGTGGCCTGTATCTGTAGATATATTTTAGACCTGGATGTCACTATCGTTAAATATTTATAGAAAAGGTCCATGTGGTCTTTGCAATGTGGTACAAAGCTTAATTCACATCTTGGTGGAGCTATCATGCATATCAATTGAAGAACTTTTATTTCAGAGCTAGATAAAACCTTTTGTTATATAAAACAAAAGGTTCGTGTAGCCTGTGGAGATCTTATGTTTCGTACCTGCATGACACTATTTAATTTTGTTCAACATATAGAAAGAAATTAAAGGTCCATGTGGCCTGTGTGGATCTTATATTTCATGCCTGGATGACACCCTTTTTTTTTTAAATATATATCTTTTAGCATTTTTGCCAGTGAAATATAGAAATTTATCAAACTAATAAAATATAGATTTTCACTGCAGCGATGAGCAGTGAAAATATAAGATTTTGCAGTGAAAGTATAAGATTTTGCAGTGAAATGTAAGATTTTGCAATGAAAATTTAAGTTTTCTGTTTTTGACCAATCAGAGCGGACCTTTGTATTCACCTCGTTGAAACTTGTTGATTTTTCCAATCGAAGCGGAGATAGATAAATTGGTTATTTTGCTGTATTTCTAAAATTTTCAGACTATAGTTTTTGACAAAATATACTCATTTAACGTTAGATATTCATGCACAGATCTAGATTCTCCGATAACAGCAGAAAACGCTTAAATTGCGTTGATCAGTCCTTTCAAAATGGCACCGTCAAGTTGACGTGGAGTAATCATATATAAGTCACAAAGAGATGACGTCATTACTGATTCCCGCACTTTTTGACACTATTAATTTTTTGATGTTTTTTATTTTGTTTTTAAGTTTTAATTATGAAATGCAATAAAAAGCAAACCATGAAATATAACATATATTTCACTGGTATGATAGAATATTTTGATATTCCCTCATACTTGCATTGTGAAATATATTTTATATCAAACGGGAAACCATTCAATATCCGTAATGTACCGTACTGTCCAATTCTCATCCTGGTACAAACAATCGTGAATCACAACACTCCCACACCACTCGGAGTCAAGCCTATAGCGTTGATCAATCAAGCCTCAATGTTCACTTTTATAAGTATGTATAAACATTTACCTGTGAATGATTACCTAAGAGAGTCACAAGTTAGGAATTACCACGAGAAACAGAAGATAAACATGTCCACATACCTTTTATTTTATTTTAATTTTAACACCAAGAAACAGTAAAAGATCGTGAAAGTTTTAACACCACGTTAATTAGAGTTTACCCGTCAGGGCTCAGTTGTTCAAAGGTTGATACGCTAGCTAATCACAGTTTTAGCAACAATTTTAAAATCCCGAAAAAAAATTGTGGTAAAACTAGCTTGACAAAATTTTATGAAAATATAACATTCATCAGTCTCTTCCTACCTGTTATTTTAAGGAATATACATAAACAGATTTTGAAGTAAAGGAGAAATGAGATCATTTGTAAGGACTGACAGGTTTTGGAGGTGGAGGAAAGGCAGAGTACCCGGAGAAAAACCACCGGCCTACGGTCAGTACCTGGCAACTGCCCCACGTAGGTTTAAAACTTACAACCCAGAGGTGGAGGGCTAGTGATAAAGTGTTGGGACACCTTAACCACTTGGCCACCGCGGCCCCTAATCAATTGTGATATATTATTATTAGCTTTTGAACAACTGGGTCCAGATCATTAAAGTATTTTAGATTTTCAGCCACTCATGAATTGCCACATCATAAAAAGCCTATATATATATATAACCACGGTGATTGTTCCCTGATTTATGTTTCCGTGTATATTAATTGGCCTTGCTAAAATCCACCTCAGCTGACTCGAATGAGACCCGCCACTAAAAAATTAATCATGCTCGATTTTCCCAGAAATCATAAAATCTAGCTTTATAGAAATATGTTACAGAGTTTGTGTTAAAACTATCATTATCTAAATTTGAAATAAAAATATACACATCCAGCCATTCAAAATAATCATCTTAGAATGAAAATGCTCTTATTTTATTCAGGTTTAAAAGAATCTGGCAGTGAAAATAGTCTCTCAGTTTTCTGGTAAACTAACGAAACTTGATACAGTGACAAGATCGAGTTTAACTTGATACACAAATGTATTCTCCAGTCATAACGGGCAGTTTGTATGTTGATACAGGACGGCAAGAACAAATATTAGAATCTGGTTCAATCAATGTACATCATTTTAACATCCCTCTATACGAGTATCGTCATTGTGGATTATCACACTCGACCAAACCTGTGTTCCTGTAGAAATGTTCTGGCTTATAATTGTAAAGGATAGTGACAAATATGCTCACTATAATGCCTCGACCATCTAAGTTGTTTTTTTCACAATTTACAACTAATTAAATGGTTAAATAAATATAACACAATCTGAGCCGAACATCATGAAAATAAACAATGCATTTGTATCATTGGAATTGCTCAGACCAGGCCAATATACTGAACTTTCATTTTCCTATCTTAATACGGTAAAAAATCACAATTATTTATTTTGTACAATTATTAATTTTATTTATTTTGTACAATTATACATTAATTTTATTCATTTTGTACAGTAAAACATCATAATTATCTATTTTGTACAATTATACATGAATATTATTAATTTTGTACAATAAAACATTCTTTTGATCTATTTTGTACATTAATACATTATTTTTGTATCTATTTTGTTCAATAATACATAATTGTTTGATCTATTTTTTAAAGAATCCATAAATGGAAATAAATTGTCACAGGCACCTGTACGTGTTACATTTACCATTTATGGACTTCGACTGAGGTGGAAATGTGGTTATATAAACCTGAGAATGAAATATTGACAGACACAGGTCCATATATATGCGAGTCAGACCATATCCCATAAACATCTTATACCAGTTAGTTTCCTCTGGCCCTGACACCATGCATGTCGACGTCTGGACTGAAATTTTTACCATCGTCAAGAGATTCGAACACTGCTATGGGACTAAATGGGTGTTTTGAGGTTAATAGGTATATCATTATTCAATGTAAGGAAGGTGTTATCTCACGCCCGATTATAATTCATCACTACCAAAATCTTAACGACACAGGAAATGGCGTCGGAAAAATTAACTTTAATGTTGCATGTGCCCTGGCACTACATGTACACCAGACATGGTGTCAGGGCCAGAGGAAACTCAGACTACTGGTAATTATAAACATTCCTATTTACACTGTATTTGATGCTTATAAACACCTTTCCATTAAATTGTCCTGCACAAATTATAAGTAAAATCACAGAGTTCTAATATTGTAGGGTATTGCTATATAAAGCATCTGATCATATGATAACACAATGTTATGAATTACAATAAATGTTGATTTCATCTCAAAATGTACAATTACATATTGATATATGAATAAATGGATTTCACAACAGGCTTTTATAAATTAGCTATAGCCTATACTGGTGCTTTTGGTTTATTTTGTTTAATGTCCTATTAACAGCCAGTGTCATTTAATATAAGGACGTGCCAGGTTTTAGAGGTGGAGGAAAGGCGGAGTATACACGGAGAAAAACCACCGGCCTACGGTCATACCTGGCAACTGTTCTCTTGTCCTTTATGATGAGCTTTAATAGTTTGTAGGACAATGACAGTTCTACTATGATTGAATTATAATTAATATACATGATCAGCCTCAGGCTGGGATTATATCACAGTATGATTATAGTAATAATTTTGGAAGAGAAAAGGATAAAATTCAATAAAATACAGACAACTGAAAAAGATATACAGGTACAAGTACCAGATATTAACCGAGGGGAGTAATCCAGGCTAGAGGGACATGCATTGTGTTTCTAAAAATACATCCCTCCCGTTTTAAAGGAAACACAAACTTTACCAGGACACCTAACCCTATACGTTTAGTGTATTTATATGCTGGGTTTTGTTTCTAATCTTCTACAGAGAGAATCGATTTTTCTCCTGGAACAGAGCAGTTCAACTACTTCTTAATCATGTCTAATTGGATTTTAAATTGTACACAGAATTTGTGATTAATATATATATAAATTGTACTCCGAATTTGTGATCAACGCCAAATTTGTGATCAATGTATATTAATTGTAAGCATATATCAATTGTACTCTGAATTTGTGATCAATATAAATACATTAAATTTCAAATTTGTGATCAATATGTTATAAGTCAATGTGTTACGTGTTTTGGGAATTGAACCAGGATCCATTGCTTGATAGACCGGCTCTCTCCTCAGACAAGTTGGTACGAAGGGACCAGCCAGTATTTATAACCGCGGTAATAAGAAAAAGAGGAATCTCCGGAGAATTGGTAGAAAGGAATCGAATCAAGTAGTCTTTACTGATCAGGTTACAACCGTAAAACTGTTTATTAAGAAGATAGAATACATCAATCATTTACTCTTTTGAAATAAACATATAACTGATAAAATGGCATTTATTTGTTTATTCAGAATCAAGCTTTTAAAAACAGAGAACTTTACCCGGGACGTGTTTTGACAATTTTTAATCTACCTAGTCTATTTCTAACATGTAAATCTATTTCTACATCTGATACTTAGGTCTTTAAGTGAAGGCCTCACCCCAGACTATCTGAGTATCGCCACAAGCTAGACTCTGTATATTATCTTCAAGTATGGATCATGTCAAATTTCTGTATGATTAACTTTCAACAAACGTAGCTCTCCCTAAGTTACACCATATGTTGAATCTATGTCGACCTTTTACGTGTTAGAATTGATGCAGTATATGAAACATAAATTTAGTCAAGACTCGAACATATAACGATTTTCATTTGTTTCTAAAATATATCATAATGTAATTAAAATTTTACAAATTACCATTATCTCACGTACACAATTTATTGAATCAATGTAAATTTGATTTTTCTATGTTAATTTTCTTTCTTTCTTTTTTTTTCTTTCTTTTTTTTCTTTCACTATTACACAAACACTTACACCGTGCATGTATAAGGAAATGTATGTACACCGGTATACAATTTCAACTGAGGTTGTTTGAAATCTTAATACCACACCCGTGATGGCAATTTAACATATTGAAATATAAAATTTCATTAAAATTCACATTTGAACCAGATGGTTGATATCAAAATTTGACTGAAATATAAGAAAATCTAGAAACTCTAGAATCACTAAATCTGTAAACATTTTCCTCTCAAGTCTTGAAACTGATATTGTTTCTCACATTAAAACCTTTCGTAATTTTTAGGTGATAACATGTACAGACAATGGTGATTCAGAAAGTTCAATAAATCTTGGAACCGATTCCCAGCACTAATCGTTATATCTGCTTAATATCACAGTTTCTGTTAATAGCAATATTTCTATTCCTCAGTAAAATCCAGTAATCCTTGCTAACCGCTGCGACGCAGTATCTACAGCTGTTAAATTTTCAACCTGACACCACACCCATAATTAAGTCCTTGTATTTACATTGATTTACAGAGAGTGCCCTGGCCTGATATATACTATGTAATTACCTATACACATTCAGTACATGTACCGGGTATATTTACACAGAGTGTCCATTTCGGTACAAGTCCTTATTTATCTGTAAATATGACTTTGCATGTAAGTTTACAAGTTAGTTAAACATCTGCCCAGAAATAATTTGACCGACATTTAATTTTGTTAAACCAAACATACTTCCTTGTAATAGATCTAAGACTGTGAGGTTTTACCGGAGACACAAATCTGGATTATAGACATGTTAATTACATGATTTAAAATCCTTGTACCCATCACAATGTAACATTTTCTTCCACCAGGTCTGGTGATTGATCAAATCGTGATCACAAACTTTAAGTATAGCTTAGCATAGAAACATAAACTTTACAGTCAAGAATTGATCTGAAAAGGCAGTGCTAGAGCGCCACCTAGTGACACTTGGTTAAGTGGAGTTATTCCCCCTGACTAAACTTTATTCAAATATAAAAGGCAATATAAAAAAATGTATATTGTTTAAACTTGGTGATGTAATATTTTTAACACCGAGAAGGACGAAACAGCTGTATGATGTCCCTAACATCACTGACGAGTCCTAGAAGGACGAAACAGCTGTATGATGTCCCTAACATCACTGACGAGTCCTAGAAGGACGAAACAGCTGTATGATGTCCCTAACATCACTGACGAGTCCTAGAAGGACGAAACAGCTGTATGATGTCTCTAACATCACTGACGAGTCCTACAAGGACGAAACAGCTGTACGATGTCCCTAACATCACTGACGAGTCCTACAAGGACGAAACAGCTATATGATGTCCCTAACATCACTGACGAGTCCTAGAAGGACGAAACAGCAGTGGGATGTCCCTAACATCACTGACGAGTCCTACAAGGACGAAACAGCTGTACGATGTCCCTAACATCACTGACGAGTCCTAGAAGGACGAAACAGCTGTACGATGTCCCTAACATCACTGACGAGTCCGACAAGGACAAAACAGCAGTGGGATGTCCCTAACATCACTGACGAGTCCTACAAGGACGAAACAGCTGTACGATGTCCCTAACATCACTGACCCTAACATCACTGACGAGTCCTACAAGGACGAAACAGCTGTACGATGTCCCTAACATCACTGACGAGTCCTACAAGGACGAAACAGCTGTACGATGTCCCTAACATCACTGACGAGTCCTAGAAGGACGAAACATCTGTGGGATGTCCCTAACATCACTGACGAGTCCTAGAAGGACGAAACAGCTGTACAATGTCCCTATATATATATAGCTAACATTACTGACGAGTCCTTGAAGGACGAAACAGCTGTTCGATGTCCCTAACATCACTGACGAGTCCTAGAAGGATGAAACAGCTGTACGATGTCCCTAACATCACTGTCGAGTCCTAGAAGGACGAAACAGCTGTACAATGTCCCTAACATCACTGACGAGTCCTAGAAGGACGAAACAGCTGTACAATGTCCCTATATATATATAGCTAACATTACTGACGAGTCCTTGAAGGGACAGCTGTATGATGTCCCTAATATTACTGACGAGTCCTAGAAGGACGAAACAGCTGTGTAATGTCCCTAACATTACTGACGAGTCCTTGAAGGACGAAACAGCTGTATTATGTCCCTAACATTACTGACGAGTCCTAGAAGGACAAAACAGCTGTATGATGTCCCTAACATCCCCATCGAGTCCTTGAAGGACTAAACAGCTGTACGATGTCCCTAACATCACTGTCGAGTCCTAGAAGGATGAAACAGATGTATGATGTCCCTAACATCACTGACGAGCCCTAGAAGGACTTAACAGCTGTATGATGTCCTTAACAGCCCTTGAAGGATTAAATAGCTGTATGATGTCTCTAGCATCACTGATCATGATGAGTCCTAGAAGGACTAAACAGCTGTTTGGTGTCCCTAATATCACTGACGGGTCCGGATCCTTGAAGCACAAAACAGCAGTGTGATTTCTCTAGCATCACTGATGATGAGCCCTACAAGGACTACACAGCTGTATGATGTCCCTAACATCACTGATGAGTCCTAGAAGGATGAAACAGCTGTATGATGTCCCTAACATCACTGATGAGCCCTAGAAGGACTTAACAGCTGTATGAATCCTTAACAGCCCTTGAAGGATTAAATAGCTGTATGATGTCTCTAGCATCACTGATCATGATGAGTCCTTGAAGGACTAAACAGCTGTTTGGTGTCCCTAACATCACTGACGAGTCCTAGAAGGATGAAACAGCTGTATGATGTCCCTAACATCACTGATGAGCCCTGAAGGACTAATTATAAACAGCTGTATGATGTCCCTAACATCACTGACGAGTCCTAGAAGGATGAAACAGCTGTATGATGTCCCTAACATCACTGATGAGCCCTAGGACTATACAGCTATATCATGTACGAGGATGAAACAGTTAAATGTTGAATGACTACCACATGCAGTTCTAACTCTCAATTTGTATCGAAAGGTGCAAATATAATCCTCTGTACCTACACATATACATCACATATACAACACATATTTGTCTTGGAAAAAAGAACCACAAAGTCCATCTCTCTTTGATAGCGATGGATGTAGGACATATCTTAACAAAAAAAAAAAACATTTAATTTGTATGGCCACAATTCATCCCAGTAATATTAAAGTTTATCAATAATGCACAAGGTATATCATGATCATATACCTCTAGTCCGGTGTGTTTAACTTCCTTATTGAGTCACTGTATATACAGACTTAGCTGGAGGTGGCCAGTCTAATGTTTATATATAATTACCATAGATATTTGCATATAGTGCGCACTCGTGTATATAGTGCACACTCATGTATAGTGCACATGTACGTTTTTGAGGTTCATTTAAAAAAAAAAAAAAAAATTTAAATAATTTTTCAATGTTTAACTGCACGGTAGCTGAGTTCTGTAATTAGCAAAGCTACATTACAACATTTAATTGGAATCACCGGTTAGATTTGACACGTTGAATTGACAGCTATAGTAGGTTGTTTATATTTTACATTGTAGGTCATATATAGCGTCGTTGATGGGAAGAGAGTCTAGGGATGGATTAGAGTTTCTGTTTCCTTATATGTAGCTATTTTTTATTGAAAATGTATTCTACATATTTTATATAAATTTTTACAAAACCATATATATAAAGCTCTAAATTTTGATATTCTAGAGACACGGTGCCAGTCTACCTAAGGATGTGTCCATTTGTTTGGCAGCATCCACGTGCACGTGCATATAGGAGTTATACATAGTGTATTGTAATCATCTTCTTGTCAGTTTAATCATATTAATGACTGTCAAACAATATAATTTAAATTTATTAGATATTTCAATCAGGTACATATACATGTTAGAAACATCCATCAACATAACATTTCAATACAAATTTAAAGTATTAAAAACTGTTACCTTGAAGAATCATAAAGATTGAAGAATCATAAAGATTAATAATGTTTTATTCATACATAATAATTTAATATTTGACAATTAAGAAAGTAAAATATGCATATAACTGATGACTATCGATCACAAATCTACGGCTATCAAAATTTGAATTTTTTTTTTTATATATAACGAAGGCAAAATTTACATTTAAAATTCTTGCAATTCTGTGCTGTGATGTGTACAGGAAGTATTTACCAGCTGAGGATTTGAGTGTAACAACTCCTTCCTAGAGACCTATAGAAAATGTGCAGGAACTTTGGTTCATATTTTTAAAATTTGCTTCCTTTATTTTTAAGCCAAGCTAGAACAAACACTTTTATCCTTCAGGCCTATAACTGATCATCAAAAACATATTTATCAGCTAGGAGAAACATTTTTAGCTTCATCGATCATCATTTGTTTGAAAATAATTTTTTGAAATATGTTCCTACTGGGGCCGCGGTGGCCGAGTGATTAAGGTGTCCCGACACTTTAACACTAGCCCTCCACCACTGGGTTGTGAGTTCGAAACCTACGTGGGGCAGTTGCCAGGTACTGACCGTAGGCCGGTGGTTTTTCTCCAACTCCAAAACTAGGCACGTCCTTAAATGACCCTGGCTGTTAATAGGACGTTAAACAAAACAAGCAAACAAATATGTTCCTACTGGCTGAAGAAAATATCATTTTTAACATGTATAATCAAGGTTAAATTCACTGATCTATCATTTTAATGTGTTTTAATTATATCTCTAAAATGACATTAATTATAAATTGATTATTATTCAAACCCTATAGGGCATTCTCATTTCAATTCAGTACCATCCATCATGGTCTAGATAAGAAATTCATGATAAATTTTATTTTTCTTTGAATCTTTACAGAACATTTTATCACTTACGACAGTTTGTCTTCCTTGTTTTTCCTCATTTTATCACTTACGACAGTTTGTCTTCCTTGTATTTCCTCATTTTATCACTTACGACAGTTTGTCTTCCTTGTTTTTACTCATTTTATCACTTACGACAGTTTGTCTTCCTTGTATTTCCTCATTTTATCACTTACAACAGTTTGTCTTCCTTGTATTTCCTCATTTTATCACTTACGACAGTTTGTCTTCCTTGTATTTCCTCATTTTATCACTTACGACAGTTTGTCTTCCTTGTATTTCCTCATTTTATCACTTGCGACAGTTTGTCTTCCTTGTATTTCCTCATTTTATCACTTACAACAGTTTGTCTTCCTTGTATTTCCTCATTTTATCACTTACGACAGTTTGTCTTCCTTGTATTTCCTCATTTTATCACTTACGACAGTTTGTCTTCCTTGTATTTCCTCATTTTATCACTTACAACAGTTTGTCTTCCTTATATTTCCTCATTTTATCACTTACAACAGTTTGTCTTCCTTGTATTTCCTCATTTTATCATTTACAACAGTTTGTCTTCCTTGTATTTCCTCATTTTATCATTTACAACAGTTTGTCTTCCTTGTATTTCCTCATTTTATCATTTACAACAGTTTGTCTTCCTTGTATTTCCTCATTTTATCACTTACAACAGTTTGTCTTCCTTGTATTTCCTCATTTTATCACTTACAACAGTTTGTCTTCCTTGTTTTTACTCATTTTATCATTTACAACAGTTTGTCTTCCTTGTTTTTCCTCATTTTATCATTTACAACAGTTTGTCTTCCTTGTATTTCCTCATTTTATCACTTACAACAGTTTGTCTTCCTTGTATTTCCTCATTTTATCACTTACAACAGTTTGTCTTCCTTGTTTTTACTCATTTTATCACTTACAACAGTTTGTCTTCCTTGTATTTCCTCATTTTATCACTTACAACAGTTTGTCTTCCTTGTTTTTCCTCATTTTATAACTTACAACAGTTTATCTTCCTTGTATTTCCTTATTTTATAACTTACAACAGTTTGTCTTTCTTGTATTTCCTCATTTTATCACTTACAACAGTTTGTCTTCCTTGTATTTCCTTATTTTATAACTTACGACAGTTTGTCTTCCTTGTTTTTCCTCATTTTATCACTTACAACAGTTTGTCTTCCTTGTATTTCCTCATTTTATCACTTACAACAGTTTGTCTTCCTTGTATTTCCTCATGATCAGGTCTCTACAATCTTTTCCAAATTCCTAACATTTTTTTCCTTTAAATCATATTTTCCAATCGATAGTAGAAATCTCACCAAAAGGTTCTTTTTCAAAATCTGTTTGGAATTATATTGCTGAATTATGATCACTTATTGGTATATATGTATTAGTATGAGAAAGTACACTCATTAATCAATTATGTAAAACTTATCAGTCAAATATAACAAGTGCAATCAATGATTGCGAAAGCTCACCGGCGGCAGCAATCGCACTATAAATTCATTTAATATAAGCATGTCATTTTGAAATTGTACGTCACTTAATATCGCTCCTAGACCTCTAATGGATGTATATACAAGCTTTCCAAAACTTACCCCAAAAATTTTAAAGTGGGTTTTGGTGCCAAAATAAATGGTAAAATGCCGTTTTTTTTTTGCGTGATTTTGCTATAATTATCAGTCAAGCTCCTGGACCTCTAGTGAATGTATAAACCAAATTAGAAGGGTGTGAGGTATATACTTTTGGACTTAAAAGCTTTCCAAAAACTGATCCCAAAAGCTTTAAAGTGGGGTGGGACGCAGACGCTGGGGGTAAAGCATTAGCTCACAGTTACTCCTAACCGGTGAGCTAAAAATAGATTCTGTTCAATTTACACAGTCCCACCTTACATCACACCTCTTACATGGCTAATGACCCCTTAAGGTCTATACTTAATATGTTGACAAGATGTTAAACAATACTAAACAAAACTACCCATGAAATTATAATTTAACACCAAAAATACAAATGTAACAAAACACCTAGACGACACAAAATACCTGAAACACCTTATATGAATATTCAAACATCTCAATATGTCATAAGACTGCTGTTTCAGCTACCCGATACCCGTTTGATTTTAGCTTTCACTTCCGTATATCTCGTAACATCAGGAAGATGGCAGATCTCAGAAGATCAAACTCATAGATTAAGTCAAATCTTAAACTCAAGTGATCTTTCTTGGCCATTTCGGGATATTGCCACCCGAAGGAAATTTGGAAAAAGTGTATGATTATAGTGGGGGTTACAAGTTAGGGTAAGGGACTGGATTTTTGTTGTCGCCTGACGAAGACCAAATTTTAAAATTGAGAATTGCAAGAAAAATTCAGAAATAAGTTTTTTAACTGCCTGTAAGAATTTGTTGAATACATTTGTATTATATAAACCGATGAATTTCAGGGCTTTTTTCTGGGGGCTTTAGGGGCAGTGAATGTTAACGGCCCCCATTCCCAATTGAAATTATTTCATATTTGAGCCAATTCACAAAATTTGCAGTTTACTCCTGAAAAAATCTTTTCCAAATCACTAATTTTCTTCCCAAAATGAGACAAAAAGGCCCTTTCCCAAATTAAACCAGTAAGAAAAAGTCCCGAATTCAATCCGTTTTACTCCTTTTTATGGAAATAGCAGTTATTGCATGATATCCTTTATACAGAAACAATATCTTGAATCTGATAGTTTCAATACACAGAGCCATATGTAGACATGTAAATGTCTAGATCTGCTATAGTTTTATAAACCTTTAGGGAGAAAATTCTGAATTAATTGTCCTGAACAAGCATCAGTGACATGCACTTGTAATTCCCCCCAGGGCGGGGCTTGTCTGGAAATCATTGTCCTAGCCAGTGTCAGAGTGATTCTGTCCAACATCGATCTGTAATTCCCCCCCAGGGCGGGGCTTGTCTGGAAATCATTGTCCTAGCCAGTGTCTGAGTGATTCTGTCCAACATAGATTTGTAAATCTCCCAGGGTGGGGACTTCTGGAAAATCCTGTTAGACGAACTCTCTATAAGGCCTTGGCCTATACAGTATATACACCTCCCAGAATCCCCCGGGGTCGGGAGGATGTTTATAGTGGCTGTGCCTATTAATATAAATCAGGTCATCGTTGTTTCATGATCACGATCAGACATCGTTGTTTCATGATCACGATCAGACATGCAATAGGTTCAACATTATTTTTATAATTCCCCGTTTATACATCTATAATCCCATCATCAATCCGATATGTTTAGGATTTTATATTGATTTTGTAAACTTTAATTTAACCACATGTACAACACAATCATTATTTTCCGATGAATCAGCAAAACTGTAGATTAGCTATATCTTTATGTCATTGTACCTTTATTTTGACTTGAGCAAGTCGAAGTTACTAGACTTGCTGAAGATTATAAATCCAAAAATAACAGAAAACTTAAAATTCATACAATCTACAATATTCAAGTGTAAAAATGATGACAATTTTCAGGAAAAGGACCCTCTGGTTGAATGAATGAATAAAAAAGACTTACAGTAATTCATTATCATAATGACATATTATCATAATTGATACTGATGATAGATTTTTGTGAAGAAATATCTTAGATCCTTTGATTTTAAGTCCAATACAAACAAGAAATATCTTTAAAAAAGATTAAAGGTGTAGTTTTAATGCTGGTGGTTATAATGTAAAACTGCTGGTGAAATAAATTAACGAACTGAGCCGTTTCAGCATGTATAATAAAATTATATCGGTCTGAATCATTTTTGGTGATATTAAGTCTGCATTTGAATCAGGAATATAGTTTTATTGATGTGTCATTTGAAAAGATACATCCACTTATTCAGCTTGCATTATATCCTAATTTTGTTTCGTTTTTAACTGCATATCTATATTTTACATTTACCGCTACATTGACCAATCACATACTTCATCTTGACCAGTAACGCCACCTGTCGCATCATATCCGGGGCCAAAAGAATATTATACGGCTATGCCGAAAAACATTATACTTAAATGAAAATTGACAAGTAACAATGTAGTCACAATTACAGATCTATACCAGTCCAATAATTTAAAATAAAATTTTATTATATGAAGCAATCCCTAAAATGCTAATTTCAACATATGCAGCTTGAGTACAATTTGAACTGGTACTAATCTTGAATCTAGAATATCATGGAATATTGTTATTTTTATATTTTTACTGGTGATCAAAGTTATGGTTTTTATTGGTGAATAAGGGATATCTGGTAATTCTAAAAAATGATATTGACCTCAACTTTGTAAGGGTTAATAATTCCTTAATTCACAAGCTTTAAGGGTCACATATGCATGCATATACAAATGTACATAATCTTGCACATGATCAGCTCACAATTACTGTTAATACACAAAGTGTGCTATATATAGACAGAGGTACGTATGCCAGCATAATGCAAATTTTGTATTTTATCTATTCAAATGAAGAAACTTGAACCAACTTCCTGCTTGGAATAATAGGTATGTATACAATTGCATTGCCATGTATACATGTTTTGTGCTCAATTTGTCCATATATCCTTCAGATCTGGCTATCTGAAGTGATTTTAACAAACACACGCAGTGACTGTCGACGTCACACGAACACAGCGATGTCACACAAACACAGCGATGTCACACTTATCCCCATATAAAACATAGCATCCTCAAGATCATAAGGTCAAACAACACAAATCCTCGGTACCTGTAATCCTCAGCTTTTAGTCAGGTTTATATCTGACTATAACAAAATAATACTGTATTTTAACTTGTAAAATACATAAAATCAATCATTTTTTATAAATTATAACATTAAGAGTAATTAAAAATAAGATGGTTATACAATAATTAATTTTTCTTTGTTTTCATGGTAAATACTCAAATGTGATTGGTCGAATAAATCTTTTCATTCTTCTATGAAAGAAATTCCAAGAATGGCGCGAACAATTTGACGTCACAATACGACATTTGACGTTGTGTATTGATTTGAGAAAAAGAATCCCATTTAAAACCAGTAAAATTGTACATAATACATGTTTTAAATTAGAAAATCATTTTCAAAAATTAATTATAAGTGTCAATGTCAATTATTTTTTAGTTTCATAGGGGTATGAAACTAAAAAAAAATGACATCAAAATATTAATGCTTAAATAACGTTGTAAACAGTGCCAAGCTTAAGGGGATCAAAAAGCATGAGGGACACTTCTAGATTAATAAACTCAAAGTTTATCTACACAATTAGTGACAATATTATGATGAATTGTATTTATAGTCGCTAGAAAAAAATCTGTAAAGTAATCTCAGAATATTGATGACAGCTATAAATATGTATGAAAGCATACATGTAGCTCACGAGTTGAAATTCAGAATCAGTTTTTTAAAAGTACGCCAAAGGTCATGGTCAAGGTCAGCAGGTGAACAAATGTAAAGCCAAAGGAAAGGCACATGATCGTCAAATACAAAAGTGAAGTCTTATCTCATACAGTTAACATGCTGTAGTTGAGGTTTAAGATTTTTGAAAGTAGATATATAGGTGATCATGAAGGTTCATGGTCAAGGTCAGAGTTCGGCTCTGTATTTAAATGTAAGTATCAATAGAAAGGTCCAGTCAGGATTAAGAAAAACACATGTCAAATACATATACTGTGACCAAGCTAAGGTTAAAGGTTTTTAACATGTGTTTATATAATTATTGCTGGATAAACACGATACAACAGAGTATGATGATGTACATATAATTAGGTATTCGAAGAAAGCAATAAAGGAAATGGATTCAGGAAAGAGCAGATTAAGTGTATCCTGAGTACAGGCCTCAATAAAATACATTTACCGGACTTAAACTCGGGATATTTTTTATATTCGCTATATAATAAATCTGAATTAGAATTTTAATTACTAAATAATACATTAATTAGACGGGGTTTCCAGTTGCCTGGGATTGTCAACGAATTCAGAAATTTACTTGGTTTGGTTTGTTTTTGTTTATATTTAACGTCCTATTAACAGCCAGGGTCATTTAAGGACGTGCCAGGTTTTGAAGGTGGAGGAAAGCCGGAGTACTCGGAGAAAAACCACCGGCCTACGGTCAGCACCTGGCAACTGCCCCACGTAGGTTTCGAACTCGCAACCCAGAGGTGGAGGGCTAGTGTTAAAGTGTCGGGACACCTTAACCACTCCGCCACGGCCGCAGTCCATAAGAAATTTACAGCTGCTTGTCAAAATATATATTATATATATATAACCACAAATAAATCTCAAGAATAAAATCTCATTTTGAGGAGTCAAAGACATCATACTCTCATCAAGGGTCTACTGGAGGATACGATGACAAGATCCGAGATGAATTTCCAAATTATGAACGTTTTTGTTTTAAACTTGTCGACCTAAAACTAGAAAATGTAATTAACATTATCACACAATAACAGACTGGCGATGTGTGACATGGATTGTCTTATCACTGACAAAGGTGTAATTACACTGTTAATTAATGACTTATTAAGTTATAATTCAACACACTTTATTAACATAACCCTCTCCCCAAGCTGATTATGAGATCGTCATTTATACATATATAGTTTTTGTGTATGTCATGATTAACTATTAACTATGTAAACGTTTCCATGGAGATTAATTCATGTTTTTCTGCAAAATTTAAGGGGCACATTATTCAGGAACAAGATTTAGGGATTGGGATCATGGAGATAGGGCGTCCAGTTGACCATCGACATTTTAGCAATTTCAGAGTTGAAATCAGCATTTCTCAGAAATCTGAAGGTTATACATGTACATTTACAATACACTGGATGCCCGAGTGTTGATCGCCACCATTAAGTACTGAGTGAGGCATATATATGCCTACATAAAACATACAGACACCGAAATTGTCATTATACCTTCAAAATACTGTTTGTCATGCTTGGCTATCCAGGTTGTTCAGATCGAAATGATTTGTGATAAATATACCCAGGTATATTAGATTGTCCCATTACATACCAGGGAATTCAGTAAACGCTTTGAGGGATGTTTTCGACTCCCATAAATAAGATTGAACGGATATGTCTATATTTGACTTAAATTTTCTTTTTACCCTTCGGATTTCTGAGAAATGGTGAATTACTAAAAGTTAAAAGGTCAGCTTTAACTCTGACATTTGGTTAACCCACTACGTACATATATAGGGCTTGGTCCCACTGGGAATGCTGGTGGTGCCATTATGTATATATTTATACATATATACACTGAATGGATGCTCAATGCGAACAAATTAGAAAGAATACAAATAAATAGATAAATAGTAAATATAAATATCCTTCATGTCCATATTAATCAGGAATTGATAGCTGATTCTAATATATGTAGGCCCCATATCCCAAACCAGTGAGAAAAAGATCCCTCCCAGTCCAGATGGTCACCATGCATGCATCCACCCAGACAAATGTCACGGGTAGGGGCATACATATCATGATTACATAACATAAGTAAAGTAGATATAACTTGAACTGTTAAATTAGTTTATAGTTTTATACATATCTATATGTAATTCTGATACTAAATACCAGATGTCCTCCTCTGGGAAACTTTACAGACTCACTTCAAACTTAAAACCTTACAAATTACGATTATTATTCATAAAACAGTCCGTAGAAATGTAGACACAGCTCACACTGGTGACATGATCAGTATATCAGTCTAAAGTGATGTCATTGTTTATACAGACTTAATATATATATATATATTTACAGGTAATTATTTTTTAATCTGAAGTAAAAGTTAAAGAAATTGTCAAGTGTATTTAATTAAAAGTCTTTTTCAGCATAGCCGTTAATGTTCTTTTGGTCCCGGATAGGACAAGACAGTTGGTAATTAATCTGAAGTAAAAGTTCAAGAAATTGTCAAGTGTATGTAATTAAAAGTCTTTTTTTTTTCATTCTAGTGCAAATTCAAAGATATCAGACATGTTCAATGCTTGTTGACAGTGGTTGTAATCATCCTATAACTTCTCATTGTGAGATCGTGACTTAATCCAGAATTGACCTAAGGTTTAGATTTGTATGGTAGATATTGTCAAGGAAGCTGAAGATGCTTACTCTTCCGAAACACCTGGTCTTCCGGTACCTTTAGGGTGTTCATATAAAACCAGATTTTTCTTATATTTCACCCTTGTTACATCAATTTGGACTTAGAATTACGATTTCATCATCATGTGGCTATTCTCTGTTGTTTTTGAAATGTTTCAGAAATTTCCACTATCATACATATATATTTGTTTCCAGGTGAAGCTTTCGTATAAATTTAACAATTTTTCGTATGATCAGGAATAGTCCGAGAAATATTGCCCCCACTGCTCTCTCGTTCACAGAAGTGGCAGAGTAACACCGAGAGATATGTTTATTGATGACTAACAATGAGAAAATCGGGTTAATTTTGTCTATCAGGTGACAATTCTACAGGGCAATGAAATGTCATTTCAATTACAAATTTTATACATATATGTCGGTTAACAGTCGCAGTGAAGGTGTATCCCCAGTGTTGTACAGATACAACATGAACACCAATTAAATCGACTTTTTAAACACCTGCAGCAGGTCATGATCAGATTCAATAATTGATCCACTTGCTGAAGATTTATATTGTATATTGTCCTCAAGATTAAAAATACTAAAAAGATCAATATTTATATTTCTACCACAATAGGGAGATGTTATTCAGTTCCCAAGCCATCCAAACAACTCTGGGATAGACAATTATTATATACAACGTTGTATAAACTGTAAATGTGTTTTGATTGGCTGACATGCATGGTGATCTCTGATTGGTTGAGATTACTTTTTAATCTCGTGATTCGTGGCAATTTGATTGGCCGACATATATGCATGTGAAGCCCGCAGAAATTATAACTATGCAGAAAGTAGTTTTCACTTGTTTTTCTGATAACTGATTTTTATATATATATATATATATAATTTCTATTTTTTAAATACTTTGAAGATCTTTAATAATAAACCTGTTAACTAATTGTTATGATTTAATTAAAGTAATGAATTAAAACATTTCTGAAATTGTTAGTTTTGCATATTAATAAGGGGTGTCACTACATGTATACAGGTCATACAATCATACCCTAGCTAATGCCCCAAATGATATACAAATGGGGGTCAATTCATCGTCGTATTAAAAAGCTATTTTAATTGTGGTAACACATGTACAGTTGACACAAACTCATGGTGTGTAATGTACCTCACTCTACATATATCAACAATCAGTTAGCATAAACTAATTCATTGTTGATGAAAATAAAAAGTAATTTTCTTCCTTGAATATATTCATCAAGATCAATTACATTTGCAATTCCGGCTTGAAATAAACTCTGAGAAAGCGTCCTGTAGCGACAAAATGTCTACGTTATAGACATTAAAGTGTTTTAAACACCTGTTATACCAACATCTGAAAACGACAGAGATTCTGGAAATCAGCACGGCTCTTACTAGAATAAATGTAACATTTGCCATTTTTCATTTTCAAATTGATCGTAAATTGATTCTGAAGGCCCAATAATTCCCCAATATTGGACCGATTCTCACGACACTTAAAAATACAACCAAGAGAATATAACACATTCTACAATCTGGAACAGAGATTAAAAAGCTTGATGTGTTTCTTGGTCACACAACGTACAGATCTCTGTAAAAAAAGTCAATACCGGTTTGAGTCAAGGGTTAGAAAAGGCAGATTATAATCCTTTCTTCCAGTGTGCGAGGTTTTGACGAATTTATTGAAAATAAGTTAATACTGTAATTTAATATAATGGAAATAAATTTTGCAAACTGACCACTTTTGGCCAAATAGAAATGTAAACTTGTCCTACTTGTGAAAAGAGGTTAACTTCATAACAACTGTATTATTACTATTATTACTGATGTGGTCGGGCGGGTGATCCCCAGCCGTTTCATTCTGACAGGTGAATCAAACCCCGGACACACAGGTGAAAGACAAGTGGACAAGCACTACCACCTGCACTGTGCCTTCCAATGAAACCACAGGGGCTTGATATATTCTTTAACACTGTACGAAAATTTGATGAGTGATCTGGGGGGGGGGGGGGGGGGGGTTGCGACCCTTGGGTAATTTTTACAATCTGGATCGTAGGAATATGTCAAGTAGTGTTGTCCCCATCCCATTATCATATATAATCGATATCTAAGGCAAGCGATTCTAGATGACTAATGTCAATTGCAAGACCCTGTGCAATACAGTGTACATGCAACCACTCAATGGTATGTACACCGAAAGTGTGGTGTAGGTTTGATTCTAAGTAATATTTATGAATTATACCAGATTATTAGCCGACAGTCGTCCAGTTGACACTTAAAATATTTCTTATTTTGATAAATGCTAGCCGCAGTAGATAGGACCTTTCTTCAGCTTAATTGGTTGAATGTAATACTTTGTAACCCTGAGGTCCCATGTTATATCCCTTTCAAAGGCATTAAAACAAATATAATGTCATGTGCTCTTTCAATCACAATATTAATTTCACAAGTCAAATCACAATTCCTCAGAAATCAAATGGGTACAAATTAAACATCTTCAAATGGGTACAAATTAAACATCTTCAAATGGGTACAAATTAAACATCTGTCAAGTCGACATTCCCTTAAAAAAACAAAGAGTCAAATCTCATTTTCGGGAGTAAGATGGATCTACAGGATGTCTTGGGCCGGGCATAAACCAAAGATATATATTGCATAATTTCACACAAAAAAATGAAAGTCACGAAATAAATATCAGGCACGTGATACTAGAAATGAACCTTATCACGGAAGGCTGGAGTATGACTTCATCTGTTGACGTTAAGTTCAAGGAAAGGTACAGTCACTGGTCATAAATGTGTTAAGAAAGATCTATTGCGGTCTGATAGACTGACCCCGACTACGTATACACCCTAGTTAAATAACCCACCGTGTGAACACTGACCGCCCGGCTTGGTGGGTAGAGCCTTGAGCGCTATAAAATCACGTACGATAAACAAAGAATTCACACAATATAACAGGAAGGCTGGGTCATATTGTTGAATGGGCGTGACTTAAAATTAAACGCACAGTAGATATAATTACATACATATACAAGATAAAGTTTTAAAAGTTGTTAACGTGACCATGATCAATTTATGATACATGACTGGTCATTACTCACGAATTTTTGACAGCAAGGATGGCAATGTTTACCTGTACAAATAGCGATGAAAAATACATATAGAATACAGGAGATCATCAATTCCTTCATGTTTGTTCGTATTTCCCTGAGTTTTCTCTTCCTCCTATCTTCGCCGACCCCAAATTTCTCTAAAATCCTTAAATCCACTTAGAATTATTTGTCAACATATTATCTTCTCAATACACTCACTCGCGGAAATGATTAGATTTTCTGTGGGCATGCGCAGTGAGGACACGATTCACTGGCATATGAGCTTCCGGGTTTAAAATAGAAACGCCTTTCTGTTGTGACAATACAAATTCGTGTACACCGTGTTTGCAATTCATGACCTGTGAACGCAGAACCGTGAACTCGTCACACCTCGGGGCCAATTGTCGTGAATCATTGTGACGTCACGTTTATAAGCAGGATGTCGTTTATGACGTTTGAATTTAAAAGGTCTTAATTGTGCATGATACATTATACCTTCAGTTTTTTAAATGCAAATTAAATATCTGATTTGTTTATTGTGTTATTTTATCATGTGGGTTTACCCAGTTATGGACATCAAAAGCACGTGTCCGAAATTATCTCCCATTTATTTCAATTTCCCACAAACTTTGAATGTAGTTTCTAATAGACATGATACATCGATATGTAGGTCTACCATTATCAATTAAATTAATTTAATATATTCAATCCAATTTATTATTAATCGAACTTTAAAACAATAACAACCGAACATGCACATTTCCCCCTAAAACCTTTAATTCCTGTGCAATATACAATTCGTTCTTATTACCAATTATCTTTGTACGCATTTTTTTTAGTTATCAATACATATATATATATAGTTGAGTGTAAGCTAACCGGCCTTTACACCCTAGTGCACTCGTAGTGCACTACTAGTTTTGTAAACTAGTAGTGCACTACATTTAAGCTACAGGTAAACTAGTAGTGCACTACGTCCAGTCAGGTGTGACCACAAATCCCCCTATACAGGTACATGTAATGGACGGTGCCACTGGACACCTGTGCTAGATACCTGTAGTTGTTACATATACAGACCTGTGTAAATTGACTGCTTTATATATCTGCCATCCTGGTATATTTAAATGTTGATAAACTTTTATCTAAAATTAACTGAAAATAAAATTGGCTGCGGTTCTTATATGATATATTGTACAAGAGGAATTAAAACTCTATCAATTGGATTTGTAGTAGGTTTTTTTATCATTATGTTTTTTTGAAAAGATTTCGTTTTAGTGTAAAATTAAGGTTTATCTTCCTGATTTGATGCTTTTCATTTATCTTAAGATGTAGTTAATATACATTTTATATTAATGATTAATTCTACCTTAGGTCTTGATGACTGTTTGTATTTTTTTTTCTCAAGTACACTGTACATGTATGTATATTTTAATATTTATTATTTTATCGGACAAAAATATTTTTAAATTCAATGTATTGTTACAACAAGTTATGTACATGTACCTGTATGTATAATTGGTACTCTCAGGACATATACCTGTTGTCATGACCACCTGGGCCCCAGGGCCAAAACCCCACCTCACCACCACCTTATGGACCTCCATAACACCTTACCTATATATATGTATCAGATGAGGATCAGTCTTAAAGTGTAGCTATAGTTTTGTCAAGTCCCAAATTACCCCCCTGGGGTCCATTTATATCATGTTGTGCCAGGCTCCTATGTCTTACCTACCTGTAATTAGCATCTAACACCATTCAACCAAGGACCTTCATTTTCCACACAATTATTCTCCAAATTTCAGAGATAAAAACAACAATATATATATATAGTTTCTGTTTTTCAAAAGTACAGATTTATATAAAATATACCAGCTAAATTTATAACGAAGGGGCTTTTGTCCGGGGGGGGGGGGGGGGGGGGGGGGGGGGCTAATGTCCGGGGGGCTTTCATGAACGAGTGTGAACATGTATGTGTGTTATATAAGCTTAAAACTGTTCCCCTCCCCCTCCCCAAGTTTGCCAGTATTTCATAACAAAAATGACATTAATTGTTCCCTAAGGCCATTATCTCATTCTGTGTTACCTGTAACTGATACATGTACCTGGAATCAGATCCAATGTGTTATATCTTCAAAGTATTAGATACATTGTACCTGCACACGGGTACATGTACAGAAATTTCAACTTTTTCGGTAAAGGAAGATGGAAGGTGTATTACAAGTAACATTTACCTTTTATAAACTTAAAATTTTGAAATGTAGAACTGTTATGATCACTTAATTACCAGTACATTCAAAGAATCTCTTTCTTTACATATTAAATCAATGTTTAATTAATTTCTTTATGTGTTCAGGTTTCTGACTTTAAGCATTGGATGTATACACATAGAATGTACAACATATATTATGGGCTGAATAAGGTTTTAATATGCATAATATCACATCAAAAATGAAATTATGAATATGCTGCTTGATTTAATCTGAAATTAAAACTACAATAAAAATTAAATGTATCAAATTGAAAATGTTCAAGTAACGATAATTGTTTTCAAATGTTTTATTAATAATTTAATGTGATGAAAACAAAATTACTGGAATTATACAACTGATTAATCATTTCAAAATATAAAGAACCAAAAGATAAATGAAACTTGGCTTGAACAATTTAACTTAGTTAAAGGATTTATAAAGTAAATCTGTCTAACCTATAGTTACAGTGTATAATTAACAAGAATAGAAAGGTTGAAATATAACATCAAACTAAACTTCCAAAACCTTTTAAATAACTCTTTGAATATAACTGCTAGATAGCCTTATAGGGTGTCTTCCAGTCTAGCCAACATATGAGATTTTAGGTGAGAAATAGGTAGAGAAAAATGTTGGCCAGAGTGGAATAGGTGTATTTTACTAAAACAACAACGGTGATAACTATCAAAACACTTGACAGCTCAGATAGACACAGGTAAACTAAGATGAAAATGAAGTTGCCACATTTTATTATGTTTTATTTTACTAACAAGTCACAGATAATTTATTAATGATTAAGATACAAAATACAGACAAAAATATGTGGTTCATAGCACAGTTATGAAGACTTACATGTACACATACATATATTTAAAATATAAATACAAAATGCAGGTAAAAATATGTAGTGCATAGCACAGTTATTCAGACTTACAAATATATCATTTAAAATATCAATACAAAATGCAGGTAAATTAACATATGTACCCTGGTAGTTCACAGAACAGTCATTATAAGACTAAAATATATATAATTTAAAATAAACTATACTAACTACGACAGTTACATTGTATCTAAAATATTTATCTATCAAAATGATAAATTCATAAACAAAATGTATGTAAAACATAATTATTTAATTCATATCACTAAGGTAACTCAACATAATACATATATAGCATTTATAAATGAGATAGCAAACTGTTTATATTATACAGTTCACATTTTCCATTCGAATATGTAGTTGGGGTTTACTCATTCAGATAAATTAAGTGAGATGCTGCGTCAGCATATGCGTAAACGTCAAGTTCACCATTCCTGAACCTGTCCTTCAGGATGCGCAATCTAGCATCAATGCGCTGATACTTGGCCTTTTTCCTCCTTGGTCTTGCTCCTGCTTCCAGCTGGATGATCTTAGACTCATTAGTTGCCTGAATGGATTTGATTAGTTTAATAATGCTATAGATGTTTGGATGGGCACTACTACAGAGACGGTTCACTTTACTATGCCATCCTTCGACGTGGTTTTTAGTCCTTGGTCCAGCATTTTCAAAATGATTCCATGTCTCCTTGTCATGGCTTTCGACCCATGTTTCTGTTATATAATCTTTAAATCTGGTCATCTGTAAAAATACAAATCATTTCATTAGTAAACATATCAACAACCATTTTGTCTGTTTTCTGGTGTCATGCCTAACACAGAATTTACATTTTCATCTTTTTCTCTATAACTAAAGCCCAGAGCCATGAAATTGCCTCTGGTTCGAACATTCAAATTAGGTTAAAAATTGACAGTGCCATTTACCTCTGGAGTATGGTCCTCACTATCCTCAAGTGCGTTGAACCAAACGTCCTCAACCCGACCCACTGGTACTAAAGGAAGCACTGCTGGTCTACGGACAAGTGTCTTTACATCATCATCATTGCTATATCTGGTAGCAAGACCACAAGACTGTGTTTTCCTCCAAACACACTGTATAGTGAAAAAAACATGACTTGACAGAAACTGCTGGAAACACAGCTCTAAAGGCATTCTTTGCTGCAACTTCAAAGTCAAATAAAACGGAATGAGCTGTCAACTGAATATTTCTGTCGGTCAAAAGCTGGCTAATGGCACTAAAGAAAGTATTATATGTTTGCTGAGTCTTGTTCGGTAATAGACCGTATATAAATGGAAACACTGTTTGTTGTACCTGGCCGTGTAAAGTATATAACTGGTAGAATAGTCCAGGGCATGAGTAGAATGTACCATCTCCAAAAATGATGGAGGATTCACTGATATGCTCCAAATTTGTATCTGTAGCAAAAATGAGTAATCTTTGTCCATTGAGCATATTCTCGTCATTTAAAAGAAATCTTTCCCCGGCATATGTTTCTTTCCATTCGCCTTGAAGGTCGATTTCGTGCTGCAAAACTGGTAATTTTGGAATGGTCTTCATCCTGTGATTGTAAAGGGATGACTTAACATTTTCAAAAACAGGAATTTTCTCTATCAAAGTCTTGACATCATCATCAAAATCCTTATTTCTCAATAGTCCAAGTTCCTCATCATATAGTGATGGTACTGGAGTGATTTCATCTCTACACCTTTTCTTGAGGTTAACTACAAATGCATCAGCAGCAAGGCCAATAATGTCGGGTTGATGGTTATGATTTTGTCCATAATTCCCAACAGGAATATTATCAACAGTGGCTAATGATGCAGTGCAATCAAGATCTCTTCGAACACATCTCCAATACACTCTATTATTCCTTCTTGTCTTAATGGAATATTTATAGCCCGCATTTAGGAGATAGTGACCCCCTCTTCCATTCTCCAGAAACTCCACCTACCTGTATCTGTGCATTGGCCATAGTAAAGTGTGAAGCGATATCTTTGAAGTTTACTAAACACAGGTAAGTGACAACTTTTTACCTGGAACTTACCTGGTGGTCACTCAGGTATGACCAAGTCTGGCCAAGGTGTGAAAATAGAAATGTTGGCCAGAGTGGAATGGTGTTCAATGAGAATGTTGGCTAGACTGGAATGAACCGTAGTGCACTACTAGTTTACCTGTAGTTTAAATGTAGTGCACTACTAGTTTACCTGTAGTTTAAATGTAGTGCACTAGGTGTAAAGGTTAGCTTACACTCAACTCTATGTGTTGCCATCGGATTATATTCAATTCTCATTTTTTGAATTTACATCTTAATTAATGGCTACCAATCAAGGTTTTAAAATTGATATATAATGTAGATTGTATAGGATTTTTATTCAAATGAATCAAAATATCAAACTTGCAAAAATATTCTGTGCAGAGACGTGTATAGAGGACAAAGCCCCGAAGCCATAAAGGAGAGCGCAAAACTATTGAAAACTAAACAAGGCAAGTCAGATCGTGGAGTATACGAAATTTTATCTGGTTAAGCATTGATGTCATTCTTTTTCAGTTTCATCGGGGTATGAAACAAAATTTGTTTGCAAACTGTATGAATCCGCGGTAGCGGATTCTTACAGAAGTTTGCAAACAAAATTTGTTTCATGCCCCGATGAAACTAAAAAATAATTGACATCAACGCTTATAATTAATTTTTGAAAATGATTTTCTAATTTAAAACATGTTTTATGTACAATTTTACTGGTTTTAAATGGGATTCTTTTTCTCAAATCAATACGCAACGTCAATTGTCGTATTGTGACGTCACATTTTTCGCGCCATTCTCGGAATTTCTTTCATAGAAGAATGAAAAGAATTTTTCGACCAATCAGATTTGAGTATTTACCATGAAAACAAAGACAAATTAATTATTCACCGTACCAGATATAATCGCGATACAAATGAATATTTTGATTTCTGTATCTCCCTCCACAATTTTCCTCTCCCTCGATCACTCCTTCCCTACCAGCTCTCTTCCTTTAATCACAGGCGTCACCTTCTGGTTAGAATTAATTAAAATATTAGACCCTACTCCTACTGTAGCAACTTACAATGTATATATACTGTATATATATAGTTGGGTATCTGATTTTTAATATATATATAGTTGGGTATCTGATTTTTAATATATATAGTTGGATATCTGATTTTCAATATATATATAGTTGGGTATCTGATTTTCAATATATATATATTTGGGTATCTGATTTTCAATATATATATAGTTGGGTATCATTTTTCATTGTCCACGCTGTTAGAATTACTCCTTTGCCCCACATTAACATTTCAAGATTATTTCCGTCATTGTTACTTCCTTGACCCATATATAGAGAATACATGGTCAGTGTCTTAAAATATACGCTGTATTTTGGTGAGGGTAAAAAAAGACAAAAGTGGCTCGCCATGGCTCGCCACTTTTGTCTTTCTGTCCCGAGCCAAAAATACAGCTTATATTTTAAGACACTGACCATGTATTCTATTTATCCTGCAACAATCATAAAAATAATCATCAAAAATAATCATTTTAAAGTGAAACGGTGTCCAAAATGACAGAAATATGTTCGCCTTTTAAACGTAGTTTCACTTTGAAGTAGGTCAGTCGAACTGACGCACGTGCTAAGATTCCAAAATACAGCATACGGTGGGTGTATTCCGACAATGCGGTGGCAGTTGCAGGATAAATATATATATATATATATATATAGAAGTTGATATAGTAAGAGAAGGGGCTAATATTTTTTTCCTCTATTATACTAACCAGAAGGAGACGTCTGTGCTTTACTCAAATATATGTCCCTTCAAACATAGAAACACAAATGACGAAGGAGGACAACTTTTTGAATCGTGCCCTGACCGGGCCTCGAACTCACGATCTACGGCACCCAATCGCCTAGCCAGAAATACCCGCAGCCTATACCGCTGCGCCACATCGGCGTTCTAAATAAAACGTTTCAATGGCGCAGTGATGGTCGGCCCGATACCCTGACATGTTCATTGTGGAAGTCGTCTATTAGATGATATGAATACCTGGATAGCAATGTATTTACATACATGGATACGAATTGTACATATATTATAAATATTGATCTCGGTACAACTACGGCAGGAAATTCTGTATATATTGAGAAATGGATATATCAGAATGAAAGGGAAATACAAACATCCTATCTCCTGCCATGTTTCTTTGAACCTGTGTGGATGTCATATTACCGGTGTCGAATGTAAGGGTATTATGACATCATCCTGTGTTGATGTCATATTACCGGTGTCGAATGTAAGGGTATTATGACATCATGACAGGTAATATGATATCATATCGCGTGCCTTTAAACTAAATAACAATTTTTTCAGACTCCAAAACCTATTTTAAATGAAACTTAATGAAAATCAGAAAACCAACTATCCTTTTATTCAACATAACAATCAGATTAATGCCTATTTTAAAATGTCTCCCATGTGAACGGCGAACCACACAGATTCCGCTATTGCTGTGAGGCTTATCGCTCTTTGCACCGGACTTAACATTACATTTCCGAATTGGGAAGGAAAGGGATAATACATTTCTGAAACCAACCTCGAATCGACAATTTGCATCCGACATTCAGTTTGCAATAACGGAACATATCTGCACACTTCATTGTAAATATCTATGGGCGATTGGACTTTCATACCTATTTTCCGACTTGGGAAGGTGTAACCCACTTCTGAAACCAACCTCCAATCGGCACTCGGCACCGGGCATTCGGCAGAAACCTTTGACGATTACACAATCCGACTCTATTTTTCGACTTGGAAAGGGATGATCCAGGTCTGAAACCAACTGCCACTCGGCACGTTATGCCGTTCCATTCTGTATGTGACATGAACACTTCATTAATGTACAACCCTCTTTTTAACAGTGTGTATGACCCGTATAACTGAGACATATAGCATGTGTATATAACATGCATCTGGCTAATCAATGGGCCCCCTCGTCTCGGTTAAGAACCGGCTTTCTGCACCGCATGCAGATAGTTTTCTTCGCCTGCGGCTTGGAAATGCTGCTTTCTTCTCTACCAGTCACTTTAGAACTGTCCATGTCAGCAAAGTGCTTTTGCTGTACGGCATGATCTCTGATTGGTAGTTTATTGGTCTCTGCATGGATCTTGTGAATCCCGCCTTCATCGGTGTTGCATCTTTCTGGCGTTCTGGAAGACGAACTCTGAAGAATCTTCTTCCGATCTCTGATTTCTGTAGCGTCCCAAATCATGCATCCGACTTTATATACACATTCCTCTTTGAGTGTTTTATCCTGTGGTTGAACAAGTATACATGTGTCACGAAGCCTGGATATGTCTCATGGCTGTTGCGATGACATAACCGATATAATATCACCAGCATTAGGCTGTATGTTAGTATCATTCTTTACCATACACGAGGATTTATTATTATAAATATAAGGGATACTGGGTCGCGACAGCCGTCATGTTTTCGGTTTACCAAAGGGGACACTTGTTTTGCACACCATTTAGCTGAACTGGAGACGCCGGTTATGTGACCGACTTGTATACGAAGCAAGTGCATTTTCAGGCAAAGTGATGATCAGACACTGCGCGTCGGTGGTAGTCGTCCAGCTACTGGTGTCCCTCTTTATCCACACCCAGCATGAAGGTATTTCTGCTGCCTTGGCCATCCTCTACACTGCTTATCTTTTAGTCCTGCCAGGTTCTCCTAATCCAGATAACATTCTCCACACAGACTGTGCGGGAAGTCTCTACATCTAACCTCCACTGGGTCGCTCCACGTCTGCCACCCTCTCTTCTCTCTCCCTGCACTCCACTAGCAATGCTTCATACTTCGCTCTCTTCCTTTCGTGGGCTTCGCTGTACCTTTCCTCCCACATATTTTATTCTGAGATGGTGTACCTTTTTATAATATAAAGTCATTAGCTCAAAGATTTAATACAGATGAGAACCAGCCTTTAAAGTAAAGTTTGTTTGTAACTAAAGGACTGCCAAACTGTTCTCCAGAACTCCATCAATATGATCAGTACACAAAGGCAGTAAACCAAAATGAGTATGCATGCTGTAATCGGAGCCTATGAGAGTAGGAATGGGAAGTTTAAGACGTAATTAAATAATTTTGCTGGGACGAAGGTTCCAAGGAATTTTGTCAGCTGTTTTCCTGAAGCATGTTGTTTGGAATGGAAAGTAGGTATATAATAGAAACATGTTCTTCATGTTGGTAAGTGTGAATTTGCAATATCACATATCGTATGATTGTGTGTGACGCTTCTTCAAACATGACCAGAAAAAGATGTGGTATTTCACAATCTGTGAATGATTCGAGCGCGACCTTCCGCCTACTTCAGTGTCACTTCATCAAACATGACCAGTAATATACTTTGATATATCACAATCAGTGTATAATTTGAGCATTACGTTGTGGTGGCTATACTGTCACCTTTATCAGGCAAAAGACCAAGGCAGCAGCAATGTACACGTCGGTGGCGAGATAAATCTTGAAAAGGTTAAACGGGAGATAGAGCTTGGACTAGAATAGAACGGGTATTCATACCCTGCCTACACTGCTCTCCGGCAGGACCATCTGTAAGAAATTGTCCGTCCGTCGTCAAGAGCTACGTTATCGCAGCTAGGACTAGAGGGGCACTGTCAATGTACAACGCGTCAACGTCCCATATACTGGAATAATAGCTCTGAAAGGGCAATAAACACCTTGATGGGGTCAATTTTAAGGAGAGTAAGAGCAGTGACTGATGACAGGGGATGGTACACACACTACAGATTTGGATCAGAAGACGGCGTAGGGTACCCTTGTTTTAAAGGTATTCACGCACTGTAAATTGTTGTAAAATGTATTTATTAATGATGAAATTATCGATAAAACCCACACCACGAACACATCATCAAAGAATCGTTTCTTTTCTCCGCTAGTATATTGGACCAATCTAAAATATAAATGGTCACTCTCACTATGTTACATGAACATCCAACAACATCGCATAAGGGGTCACGTCAGGATGACCTTTGTTATCTCAATATTTCACCCTCAGGTCGAATTGTCATCGGTCTCACCCATTAGTCACTTCATGCATCTGAAGCTGACCATTTCGGTACAGCATGTATATAGCTACCATTATCATTGGAAGAAATGACTCGAAACAGTTTGACATTTTTTGCAAGTTTGCACTCTAGTCAAACTATTTCGCACATACGAAATTCACTTCCAAGATTCTGTAAGTGCGATGTCGTTGGATGTTCATGTAACGTAGTGAGAATGACCATCTAGATTTTAGATTGCTGGTGGACCATCACTGAGGAACCGGTCACAGCTGTATGCTACTGTTTAATTCTCTCTGTGCTGTACCTAACGCTCAATTTGAAGGATGCGTTCTTTTCATTACAATCCTTTGAGGTTACAAATGGAAGACACTGATGGTAGACATCACTGGCGAGTCCTATCTGAATAAAGATCCATTCAAATTATCTCTTTTCTATCTAATACTCGGATTGTATTAAAAGGTACTAACATCTCTTGCGCATCCTGTGCAGTCCTGTGTCAAACAGGTGTGTCGTCTTCGACTTCTCGCTTCTCGAATATGTGATGGCATATACAAGGGATGATTGATGTTTTGAGCCTCGTATTGAAGGAGGTACTCAAGGATATTCTTCCAAGTCCTACTATTCTCTGACTATATATGGCCGTGTACCCAAGGACTTGTCTCATTTGGTAAGTTTATATTGACGAAATAGCACTCTAAAAGTAAACAAGACAAGCGACTTTTGCAAGAGAGACAAAATCGGTTAAGGTTAGGGTGGAAGATTGGCATGGCTGCCATTCACGATTGTGGCTTTAAATTGATTGAGCATCGGCCTTATTCATCTGATCTCGCTCCATCGTCTTTCATCTATTTCCAAAACTGAAAACAGCTATTTCAGGCACCCTCACCCCAACATGCAGTTGATGACTTTCTGAACAGCCAAGAAAGGGAGTTCTGTAAAAGTAACATTGAAGCTTTTAAACAACGCTGGCAAAAGTGTTAGAAACTGAAGAGGATAATGTTGAAAAGTAATACAATATGTCCGGCAAAATTCACATCTTTCACTGCGAGGTTGTCAACATTCCTTAACCAAAGAAAATTCATTCGATTTCCTAGGAAACCATTTAGGGGGAAATCTTAGTCAAGGAACTTTCCTCAAATTTTGCAATGCTTTTCTAGGAAAGATTTAAATTACGGCATGTTTTTCAGTTATAAGGAATATTGGGATTACAGGGGATAGGGATCGGGAAAGAAATATCTGAAGTTCGACTTGGTTTGTTTTGTTAAACGTCATATTACTGTAACAGCCAGGGTCATTTCAGGACGTGCCAGGTTTGTTTTGGAGGTGGAGAAAAACCACCGGCCACGTAGGTTTCGAACCCGAAACCAAGAGGTGGAGGGCTAGTTATAAAGTGTCGAGACACCTTAACCACTCGGCCACCGCGGCCCCAATTTTTTTTGGCCTAATTTGGCACTAACGGAACACCACAGATGATTCATCAGGAGAATAAGTCGAGGATTGCTATTCTTTCACGTCGTTTGTATGTTTCTACCCGTGGCATAGCAATAACCTTGTCAGGGGATGGGGGCCGGGAATGAAATATCTGACGAAAACAAGAAACAAGACGATATTAAGTGAGTATTGGTTTTTATTACAGGGAATGATACAGTCTGTCCGGGCTTATCAGCAGGTAAAACTGAGGTATATTCAATGACTACAACTAGTCACAAGTGGCCGATAAACTTGGACAGAAATCCACGTCTGTCCGTGGCTTACGAGGTAATGTTTAAAAACTGTGTCCAATGATACATGTGTACACAAACCATTTTTGTCTAGTTGTCCAAAAAACCAAATGTGTACAGATTTATAGTAGAAAAATAAATTTGACAAATAAACCTTCCTGTCGTACACAAGAGAGAATGAACAGAGAATAGCACAGGGGGAAAAACAATGAAATTAAAACAGCAAATTATAGAGAGGGCGCAGGATTTTAAAAGTACTGGTAAATTGTAGAACTGTCAGTTTAACCTCGGTCTTATCAATCTGACATTAATAAAGCAAAACAGGATTCGTTTTGCTGCTGAGAAAATGACAAAAACATTGCCGAGATATTGGCAGTGGTTCACTGTACCAGGGGGAGATAACTGGTGTACATTGAGTAAAAATTAACACAACCTATTTTATACTTAGTATTTCCGCAGAATTTAAAATGTTCACCAAAGTACATTTTGAAATCATTTACTATCATTTTGAAATCATTTACAATCATCCTTACTAACATTTTTTTCTGTTTTTTATTATTATTTTTATTTTATTTATTTTTTGAGGTTTGATGTTTCTATAATCTTGTATAATCGTTCCTTCAAAGTTAATAGAACACAACTATTTTTTATCAATTTAAAATAAAATTTTCAAGATTTAAACATTTTATCGTGTTTTTTAACTGCACCAAATGAAATGAGTTCACATGTCAAAACATCAACCAAAGAAACTTTTGTTTAAGGGTGTATCAATAAATTGAACTTTATCAAATATTCTATTTCATCGTACTCTTATCACATATAAAAGGTTAGCACTTAGGGACAATTACCCCTACATAAAGCATAATTACATGAATGTTAAGACCGACGATTAAGGGGTCAGGGGTCTACATAAAATAACTTTAATTAATAAAATAGCACTTTTTTCAGATACTGGGATTTCATAAAATAACTGAAACTCATAAATATATATAAATATACCATTTGCCAGGTGCGTTCTTTTTCAGTACGGTTAAGATTTTTTTTAATTTGCTTTTTGTGATAATGATCATTATTTGAATGGAAATTTAACAGACAATTTGGTCCAGGATTCCTATACAGACTTTGTTCATTACTAACACATTAATTTGCCTTCAACAGTATTTACAAATTTCATTACTTTACCACAGACATGTTTTAATAACTCTCAAATAAATTTTGCACTTTAATTAAAAAATCAATATAATTTGCAAATATCTATAAGTACATAATCATGCATCGATTTATATTTCTCAATTGAAAAGACATCATTTTCAAAAATAGTATTAAGAAAATTCATCCCCTTTAATCTAAATATTTCAGATTGATGTGATTAAAGGAGTTTCATACATTTTTTTCGGAACATGACGACATCAAGGTCAATGTACACCAGTGAAGATAGAGAAACGAGAAGATTTTGACCTACAGACTGAAAATGCACAGTAGGAGGTTGACAGACCTAAACACAGTAAAGCACCACACATACTGGGCAGAAAGATTATCGCGACTTTCATCAATAAAAATATCTCTGTTGTTGTATGTAAAATGAAGTCATGCTGAACATAAGCTGGTTAACGACAATAATATCAAGGTTTTCATGAAAGGTGTACATGACTTATAGCTGAACAATCTTGGTTGTAAATTGACAAATTCCAGAGTTAATGCCCTTGATGATAACTTAAATAGCATGCTGCGATGTTTATGATGCTTTACAGAGACAAATAAATATCTCAGAAGTAAATCTAAACTTTGTACATAAATTTTTCTTACATTTGAAAATAAAATAGCTGGTATCCCTGTACAGACAAATGTCACATCTTTTAAAATCAAAACTGAAAACAATTAGTTTCACTATTTCATTTACATGATCCACATTGTCAAATTCAATTTTGCTTCCAGATTCATTAGAATAGTTTTTTTTTCTTTTCATTAATGTTTTTTTTTCATTAATGTGATATTTGTTCATACAGTTCGACTTGTATTTCCCAATTGAAAAAGTCTAATATTACAAATTGGAAGGAATTCTCTAGACAACAGATGTAAGTATGGTTTCACCTGTAAACCAATCATATCTTAAATCTACACACTGTAAAGTTTTAAAACAGTAATTTTCATAGATAGCATACAGAAGTATGTTCATATAAGTCAAAATGCTACAGAAACTTTACTTAGCAACATAAAACAATAGCATATACAAAAGACAGTCAGAGTCGCCAAAATGTTTCACCAGCATCAAAGAAACCCAATAGGATGTAAACATTTGGCGAATAGGACCGATACAAAAACGGTTCAAGAACGGTAATGTAAATTACGTTTACATGTACATGTATGTATATGCTAGGGAAGACAACCTGTGAAAGTTGCCTATCTTTCTAAAATATCTAACTCAAGTCCAACTGCTCATTGATATAAAGTTGATTTCGTCCAAACATTGTCACCGGGATAATGAGTGTTACCATGGTAGGATCTGAACCTTCCATTACCAATGGTACCGACACTAACATCACATGATATATATAATAATAATTAATAATTAATAATAATAATAACAAGTGTCACACAGGAGTAATCTCCCCTTTGACCGGTATACCTTGCATGCAAAAAAATGAAAATATCCATCCATCCCTCGACAACAGCTGTAATAATAAAATGCATGATAATGTAATAAAACCTCCTACCATCATAATGCATACAATGGATTCCTGTCAAGGGGGATAACTCAAAACAATATATATGAACTGTGAATCCAAGTAGACTGGTCTCCCTTGGTTCAACCTGAGGTAAGATGGAGGCTATATAGTCTGAAAAGATTACGCTGGTTTATATAATATATATACGAAGGGTCAAGGTCACAAGCCATTTGTAATTACGTTTTGTCAATAAATTTACATACAGATAAAAAAAATCTGAGGTAACTGTATTCCAAGACAAAACCAATGTTTGACAATCAGATCTAAAATACATACATTATTAACATTAGCATACAGTGGAATAGTAGGATAAAAGCCCAACCAAAAATAAATAACTGGTTGAAGTACAGTCACAGTGACGGACATTTGTCTCGTGCATTCAACATTGAACCAGTCAATCTTACTGCAGCGACTACGTTCGTGGACCCGTTTTGCAGTGTTATAGAAATATTGGCGGGTTGTCTCCCTTTACAACTAAGAAGTATGAGTTATTTCCCTTGCCTGAGGTGAAAAATGAGGTAGATACAGGTTCAGATCTCTCCAATACATGGATATAAAAAATTGACCATGTTTATGACTGTGAATATGCCCCCTGTGTAACGTCTGGCAAGCATGCATGATGAAGATATATAAGCAGACTGTCAACGTGTTATGTGGGGGAGTGGGTTAGGAGGTGTGATTCGTGATGGTCATTCAAAACATCGTAAAAATTACGCGCCGGATTAGAAATTAATAACAGAGTATAATCTTTATTTTTCATGTCACTGAAATGAAAAAAGTTTCAATTGAATTTTGATTTTGAACCAAAATCTATCAATTGGTGAAGCATGAAGCATTTTAAAATTACATCAAATCAAAGTAAATCTCCATTTGAGAAAGTGGGTCCTACCAGATTAAAGTGAAGATCGGTCTATGATAGGTTTATAGGGTGTGAAGGTGGGATGGGATGATGTGCTAAATACAACATAACAAAAATGCATCAATTATTAAGAATTTCTATAAATAGCTCGCTTGTGACCTTGACCTTGATCTACAATAATACAAATACACAAAAGATGACAAGAGTGATGAAGCCTTTACAATGATGAGTATACAAAGAAAGAACTCCGTAATTATTAAACAGACCTCATTAAAATCATTTAAAGACAGTCTATTAAAAAATTATTAAGAGTTCATTAATTAATCATTAAACAATGTTTTTTTCTCAATTCCCTGAATAATTCTCAGACAGAATGTACAACACAAGCTACAAATCCACCTAGAAAAAATATCTACTTTTAAATGAAAACAATTCTTCCTGAACAATGTTATGTGTGTGGCCTTCTTGATGCAAATAGGGTAATATTCGTATATATATATTTATATAACTGATCATGACCATCATGCTTCGAACTCTGACCACTTTTTTTTTTTTTTTTTTGAAAAGTTGCACTGAATTTAGCTGTTTGTTTCTTTATCAAGACCATATGTGAAAAAATGACCCGGAATTCGGTAAAAAAAAATGTGACCCAGTCTGCTCGCTTGACGACGAATGACTTCTCCCTGAGTATAAGCCTGAGCAGACGGGCAACATTGAGGTAGTGTTTTACTTGATGCCAGGTACAGCAAGATTTATCCCAACAGGTAGGGGAAGTAACTCAGGCAAAGACTACAGATGGCAGTGTGTGTAGGTACAACACTCTTACCCGTACTCTTCACGATCCTCAAATTGTTCCGCTCAACAAGGTTTTTTCCTGGCAGTGCTCGTCTTAATTAACAAAGTTTGGAAAACGTTCTTACTTTTTATAATTTTACATATATTCATTTCTTAAAATCAGCACAAAAATTAATTTTAATTTGTTGTTCAGCACACAGAAAATTCACAATGACTATCTGAAGAAAGGTTTCCCAAATGAAAGTTCATATATAAATAAATAATTTGGAATCTTAATGATCTTTTGACATCAATAACAATTGCTCGAACAGACCTACAAATAAAGCATCTAAACTTTTTCAATCTTAATTAAACAACGCTGTCCATATGAAAAATGCATTTTTCCGAAACAATAAGAACGAACCCGTATGTGTTTGCCGGCTGTAGTCTTTGCCCAGTGACTTGAGATTGCCCGCTGGTACGGGATGCTTTAGCCGAAGTTAGGCGATGAGAAATGTTATACAAAGAGAAAAGATGATGAATATTTAACAAGTCTAATAATTTTCTGGACAGTAGAGCTGCACATGGTGTCTTGTTTTATGGTGGTCAGTCCCCCTCGCCGACAAGGAGGTTTAATTTCACCTCCCCCACGAGTCAATTCACCTCAACATTTTTTAAAATTTGGTACCAACACCCAAAATATTTAAGCGCATGATTAAACAGAGAAAGTCTTAAAGAGAAATTCTTTATAGTCAATGTATATAAAACGGAGATACATGTTCATGTTCCGACAAAATTCGAGAAATTTCAGTTTAAAAATACTTTACATATTAACAAAATTTAATGATTTGTCTGCAATAACAGACAGCCGTGTGGTCGAATAAAACAATTGTTCTGGAAATAATAGTTTGTTTTAGTTTCTTTTTCTTTTTCAACTTTTTATCATTATAAATGATAAGCAATTCACATGTTAAGTTGAACAGATTTTTTTTTCTTTTTTAATGCTTTTGATATTTAAAAATGAAAATAAATCCACTGGGATAAAACTAAATAAACTGAAGGATGAATCCTAGGCGTTTGTAATCAATATATTACTATCAATTATCATATCTGAACAGGCACTAAAATTGTTAATTAAAATCAAATTTTAATAATAGATAAAAAGTTGTATGCATACTAAATTAAAATCTACATATGTCTGTTTCCTTGTAAACAAGGTCATCAGATAAAAGGTCCAAATTAAAGCTAAAATCTTAAATTATCATCAAATGGTTTTGTAATTTTTTTTACAATAACACTCGGAGAAAATATGCATCTTCGTTAAAATCTTCTACCTCATTTCGGCAAGTCCCTGTGGCAACGGTAGTAAAAAAAAATCCCACAAGTCCCTGTGGCAACGGTAGTAAACAAAAAAAATCCCACATGAAACTTTAAAAAGCCTTTAACACATGTTTGATCTGCACAATATCTCCACAAAGCTTCTTCGTATTGATAATTGACATTTCGGTAGGAAGAAATTTGGGTCATTTGCCGAGGACACAAAACAAGATTTAGTTCCACATGCGGTATATGGATATCAACAGTAAACAGTTCACTACTTTTTTCTACTTTTTGACAAGTTTGGGATTAAAGAAAATCAGTTGGTTTAATAAATTTCACCAAAATGCTCACAATAAAATTAGAGTTTTTTCCTGATAAATTACCATCAAGTATCAGCAATTCAAGGAAACCCGTTCCGATTTTTTTTTTAACAAACAGGTATTTTAAAACCGATTGAAGGTAGTATGGTTTTGTTTTGAAATAAATATCAATTTCACCTGATCATGACGTTGTGAACACGAAGGAGACGCGACATAAAACTATCGTAAATATTGCAGCAAAAATATCACGCACAGATCTAAAAGTTACACAGACCAACACACATATATATATACTACTAAAGGAAATCTATGGGGTTGTCCTACATATAATGACTGGCTGTTTTTCTGATCACCAAATGAATAATACCGCCGACAGATACTGTGTAATGAGTATCCCGCTTCACTCCGAACAAAATCAAATACGACTTTAGACAAAAGGCAAACATTGTTGCTTTCATCATGATAAAAAAATCCTACAATCTTTAGCAATGATTTTCGAAATTTCCCCACTTTCTTTTTAACATTTCAATTTAATCAGATTTAATTTTAATTTATTATGATAACTTCTCACTTAACAGAAAGCAATGTATCTCAATCTAAAAACCATAATTTTGAAGACAGATTTATATATATATCCATTATCTAAGAAAGGAGGAAGTTCAGGTTTATCTTTAAAGAGTTATGGGGAAATAGATGGGCTTGAGGATATGGGAGCTATAGTGGGTCAGAGAATTGTCTAAAACTCCTACACAACAAATCAAATTATATAATGCCAACATTGATAAATTTCTAATCATATGGAGCCCAATGCTATGGTAAAATCTTATAATTTGTTATATACCAGTAAGCTGCCCTGGGATTATGTGTAGAATGGAGGACTTGTTCCCCACATTAAACATCGTTATATTTCGAAATAGGTTATTTCGATATCCATATTTGTATTTTCATTTCCCAAAATGCAAAAACTGATCAGAAATTAAGTTACCATGGGAATATATCCAAGAAAAATTCCCTATGCAAATAGTCTGACCTTTAATATTTAACTCAGAATAATGAGCTAACATCAGCAAGTTACTGATAAAAGGCCTAAACTTTTATCTTTAACTTACAATAATGACCTAATATCAGCATGTTGCTGATAAAAAGGCCTAAACTTTTATCTTTAACTTACAATAATGACCTAATATCAGCATGTTGCTGATAAAAAGGTCTGAACTTTTATCTTTAACTTACAATAATGAGCCAATATCAGCAAGTTACTGGGGAAAATGTCCAAACTTTTAACTTTAACTTACAATAATGAGCTAATATCCGCAAGTTACTGGGGAAAAGGTTATCCCCATCCTACAGATACAAAAACTAAATAACAAAGCACAATACCCACACAAAGCTCTCTTGTGTTCAATTCCGATTTGATGAAAAACAGGAAATGCTTATCCAAACAATATTTGAAGCCAACACGAAACCCAATAAGGTTTTACCCCCAGCATCTAAATATATATATACATAAAATACAGTGTACATTCTACACATTTGTAAAATATCGTTGGCTAACAAGTCACATTATAAATGTTTAACAGGTTGAACTGAGCATGAGCATAACTTCACCGGGATTAGCTCATTCCTGACGTCAAATATCTAGAGCAAATGAATAAAAAAATTTATTTTCACAAGGAAAAAAAACACAACATGGTGAGCAAGTTGTCTTCAATATCTTACTTAACTAGCATTTCCTGGTTTTCAGCATGATTTTCAAATTGTGTGAGTATCAAATTGTAAAATACAAAGAATTTTCTAATTGTGAAATATAACAATGTAGAATGTGAGTTACATCACCTGATAATATCCATGGTTACCATGGCAACTTGGCTCTTAAATTATTTCCTCTTTAGGAGCTGGGGAAAATGTGACATTACCAAAATAATCACCCAAATTATTCAGCATTAGAAATACATTCTGATCATAGCTGTATATTGTAAGTCAATCACAATACGAACAATCAGAATATTCATGATCACTGATCAAAACTTTAAAGTAACATTATTCACACACTTAAAATTCATATACATCACTATGCACTACATGCATAGAGTTCTCACATTTTTGTTTTCAATTCAGAGATTTAATTAAAAAAAAAATCCTCAATTTATGGATTATCTTTTGGTGAAAAGAATATCACTTATTCATTAGTTATTTCACTATAGCATACTTTAAACAAAACATTGAATAATGTATAAAACAACAAAATCGGTCTAATAGCACTTAACAGTTCATGTTACAAACCTAAATTAACTAACAGCATTATCTCCCTTTAATATAATTATCTCCCTTTTATTCATATTATCTCCCTTTTCTAATCAAATAATAATTAAAACATTGTTGGAGTTTACATATCAACATTGTTGTTCCTAATAAAATGAAATGGGCTAATTAACCATTAATGGTCAGGCAAGTCCATTACATTTTAAAGGGGTCCAAGGCTGGTACATATAACATATCTCAACTTTTTTAAGCTGGGAGGAACAATGAAATAAATAGCACTATTTAGGTATAGACTAAACATCTAAATAAAGATTTGAAAAACATCTTTGTATAATCTATGCTTTTTTTCCTCTGGGGTTTCCTCCCTTGGACTACTCTGTAGTAGTTTGAAGTGGGGAGTACTGATTCAGACCAGGTACACACTGCATCATAAAAAGTACGCATTTCTGCAGTTTCAAATTTTAAGTTATAATATATAGCTTTAAAATTTTCTAGAAACTAAAACGAACACTTTTCAGAAACATTATTAAAACAAGTTGCATAAAATTATTTCAAATTTTTCTAGAAAAAATGGAATCTCAAAATTTTCAGAAGCATTAAAATCATTGTGTAAACATTAAAATGTCTTTAAAAATTCAAAACCTGCAGGATCTGGAGATTTAATACTGTCACAGTTAAATACCTGGTCTGAGATATCAAGTTGAGAGAGAGCCAATGTTTAGAACATTCCACATATGTCTCGCGTTATCTATACAATGACATAAAAAAAAGACAATAAATAACCTAGGGGTTGTCAGTAGATGTAGAGTTGTCCCCCTTCTTTCTGAATTCTTTTTTTTTCCCCCACCAGATTCTGTTTCAAATCTTCCTTGTTGTAATCTCACTAATATAAGCCATCCCTGTTTATGTTGTCGGTCATACTTGTTTTACCGGGTGTACAGCCAACGATCGTACAGCCTCCGGCCGTAAAGCCTCCGCTGTTTATATTTATAATCCACAATGATAGCAGCACTATCTCCCTGTTGCTTTCCTTAACTCTGAACATTCCATTATTTTGGCAACCATTCCCTGGAGAATGCTGCATTCAGCAGACAGTAAATTTTAACATCTTGTAGCACGAAAAAAAGCAACCATTTCTTTCCCTACTGGCAGCATAACATGAAGAGGGGCCGAAATAACACCTATTTTAACACTTCCTTTGTGGGCTAATCAAACACATCCTGCCTTTTTGAATCCATCAGACGGGCTTGTTTAAAAAACTCAGACACAGTTTTGCTGCCATTTGGTCTTCCGAAATGTCTGCTCACTTTTCCCTATGGTGTGTACAACACCATTTTGCTTTCCAGTTCAGCATTGAAAACAATATTGATTGTTCCCGCCTTTCACTCACTAACCTCGGGAGGCGGAAACAGTGACCTTGACCCCCGCCTCAAGGTCACAGCATTCTCCAGAGCACCACTTCCCTCCCTCGTACCCTGAGGTTCACGTATGTACACATACAATCAATTCATAATATAGTATTTTTTTTAAATGGCATTACCATGGAAACTCCTGATAATGTCACTGCAGTCCCTGTCTGTCTCTAAGTTATGTACAAAAAACATGTCACCGAGATGATACACATATATATATAGATATATATAAACAACGCCATTCACTTTAAAAAGAGGTAATCTTGAATAAAAATTTGGTTTTGGTAATGCCGTCCACATTCTACCGTAACCATAGCAACAACAGTGTAAATAAGATCATAAACATATTTGGAGGAAACAGAAGTACCCGCATTTTTCCGAATATCAAATTTGTTTTGTTTTCATTACAATAAGCTGCAGATTGGTGATCTCGCATTCGTGGATTTGTAAGTCTCTGATAGTCGTGATGATATCCACACTCGAGCTGTAACTCTTTTATACAGATGGTTCAATAGATTCAGTGAGCCTGGAGACATCGCCACGTAGTCGGGAAAATCCCAACACTAATTATCTCACTTTGAATATTTGATCCCTCCATCAAGTATTCAACCTGCTCAACACTCCAGGCCCCTACAGATCATTGTCTTCTCCATCTAATCACAACACAGCAGCTCTCCGTACGAAAACAACATTTTGTAAGTTAGTATCGTAAAACCCATATTTCCATAAAGTTTGTCTGAACACTAAGAAAAAAAATCACAAACATATTTCACTTTCTAGTATGCGGAGTTAAACACTTAGACGGCAACATCCTGTCGCCCTGCTGCCACCGAGTTGTGGTCTCGCCTGAGTGAATCCTGAGGTAAACGATGCATTGCTAGGTCCCGGGGACCAGGGTAAGGGGGAGGGGGAGGCTGCTGATACGACCCCCTGACCCCAGGGACACGAGGGCTCGAGGATGAACTGCCCTGGACGCGCAACGGACGTGACTGATTGTCGTTTCCCCGTACGACGGTCACCGCCACCGACGGTGCGAGGTTGTTAGGTTGAAAAGAAGAGGTATTCTCATGGGTAGGTGTCACATTAGGACTGCCTTTCCCTGAGGTAGGTGTCCCCTGAGGAGCCATTTCGGAGGACCCCATCCCGGTCACCGGGGCACTTGTAATGTCCGTATCCCCTGCGCCCGTTCTAGTTGAGGTAGAATTCGCAAGATGCTGGGGGCTCACTGAGGTAGAAGATTGATTCCTGTAATGTTCTCCATCGGAGAAAGCAGAGGTTGTGGGCATGGCCCGTGGAGGTAGCTGCGCGCGAGGGGTGTAGCTGTAAGCCTGCCCCTCTTCTTCCATGTGATGATCAGGACTTGATGCTGCCCTCTGGTGGTGACAGGATGGGTCAGGGGGACGCACTCCCTGTTGTGTGTCGACCTCCAGCGGAGGTCGCACTTGTGCCACATTCTCTTCCTCCTCCTCATGAGGATAAGTCCCGACCAGTGGACAACTACTGTTGTCCCCATGGCAACCACTGTCGTCGTCATGGCAACACGCTGTGGTCCCATCGTCAAGACAACAAGCAATCGGAGGTAGGTCAGCCGATCCAGTGGAAGTGTTCTGGTCCGAGTCAGTTCCACTGATACTTTTATCAATGTCATCAAGTGATGTCTTGTCAGGACTACTCAGTTTGTACAGATGACTCAGATCCTCTGTCACAGCATTTCCATCGTTTGCTAGCATGGCAGCGATCAATCCGCGCGTTTCCTAGGCAACGACAATAAATCAACATTAGCATTTTTGTGACATCAATTAAAACAAGAAAACATAGCAAATTTACCAAATAAAAAAAAAAACATTTTTAAACAAGAAGAGTTTTCCTCATTTGACTACTTGAACATTAACTCTTTCCATACTCACGACGACTACAGACGTCACAAAAATGTGCTCTTGTATCCTTCATGACGACTACACACGTCACAATTAACATGCCTTCCATCCTTTGTGACGACTCAAATCGTCGTAAAACATCGCGAAAGATGTTGATATTACTTGCTGGTTTAGCATAGTCATACGAAGGAATTGACATGGAAATGATGTTTTTAAGAAATAAAAAGCAATGTAAACATTGTATTGATGGTATATTTTACGTACCAGAAGCATAATTCATTCGTTAAGATTGTCTATTTCAAAGAATTCCGCCGGTTCATGCCGAGCTGTTTACATAGCTACAAAATGGCGGCCTCAAATTTACTTTCGTTTTCTGCGAGATTGTTGAGGTGTTAAACACAATAAAACAATTAAAAACGATAATATATATATAATTGAGTAACGTTTATCATCAAAATAAGTAAGAAATACGTAAAATATTTTTACACACCGAAAAAACGATGTTTTGGCTGCGTGATTTCTTGCACATGTGTGACACATGTGCCGATTCACATGTCATTTCCCGCGATTCTGCCTGGTGATTTCGCCGTATTTTAAAGGAAAAATTGGGTAAAAGAGTTTCAGTACTCAGTACTTGTTCCATATGATAAACTTCATTTAATATTAAGCATTATACAACAGTAAAAGATCAGTAAAAGATCGTTTTATCGACGTCTGATGTGATAGCCATATGCTCCAATACACAAAGGACCTACCCAGCATTCACTTCCGGTAGCGACCGCGAAATTTGAATGAGTACGTAAAGAGTTAAATCAATTGTACCGATTTTGAAGCCATGGAATTTCCATCTATATCAAAAAGGACTTTCCTCAAGATTTTCTTAACTGTAAAATTGAGACTGGAGAAAAATACATGATTTTCTACGATAGCTATGTGTACCTCCTGCTGATTCTGGTAACCGATGACCGTGGTCACATGACCATTATGAAGATGACCGTTACGTAATCCGTTTGAGAATGGCACATATCCGTTCACTCTGGTTCCATTGGGAGTCACGATTATGTTGCCACTGCCACATCCCTGTAATAGAGAGAACGCTGTCATCAACAAAATCAGACCGCTACTTCTCTGTTATCATTAATAACTCCAGTTTGGTTTGTTTTTGTTTAACGTCCTATTAACAGCCAGGGTCATTTAAGGACGTGCAAGGTTTTTAACTCCAGAGGAACTTGAAGGTCACCAAGTTGGAAGTTACGAAGATAACTTGTCTTAGATTTAAGATGGTTACCTCCCTTTTATCATTTTTTTCTATAATTTCACTTGTGTCCAGTTACCTAACTTTAATCATTGCTTACTTTAATTTTAATAGTAAATAGTTACCTCCCTTTCATCATTTTTACATTAAATTCACTAGTGTCCAGTTACCTCCATCATTTTTTGAATGAGATAAAACAAGGACAAGGAGTTATGAACAGATCATATAAACTCAATGGTCAATCATCGACCAGAAACAAAAATTTGATTCAAATGTAAAATGATCGAAACTTTCTCCAATTAGTTCCATGAGGCTAATCAAATGTTTCTATTTTATTTCAATTCTGTAAAAGGTTAACAAAGCATCTGATAAACTCTGTGGACCACAAGTAAACCACAGCAAAATAGTCACTGCTTTTATACAGGAAATACTGTAGCATAATAAACTCAGGAGAAACAGGCAGTCTCACCTTTGAATCTAGCAAGTGATTTTCATAGTGTCCATCAAGCATTGGGGTGTAGGGGTCCATCTCCCTGTCCGACACCGGAACAGCGTGCCCGTTACGCTGACCTGGTACATGACCGTTGCCATGGAAACGGACTGCCTGTACATGTGGATGCCCAGGTGGTGGATTATTGAAGCATCTGAAAAAGTGAAAAAGAATATATTGTTTTAATTAATTAAATCAATATATTGTTCAAATCCATGTATAGCATTGAACATCTGATTCTACCTGCTCTATACCGATATGAATGTTCAGTCTCTTTAATTAAAGACTTTCAGATGTTATAAATCATAAGATTTGATTTAAGGAGAACTTACTTGTTGCGGAGCAGTATGATAAGAATACAGATGATGATACACACGACTCCAATCGTGATCCCCAGAATGATGCCGAGTTGCTGTGAATGAGGGCTTCCCTTCACTGGTTTCGCTAAAAATCACAAAAATGTGAAAATGGTATACATTGTAGTCCAGTATCAACATGTTACACTTTCACTTAAGTTACGAAGATATTCCGCTAGACTCTGACATTACTAAATAACATGAGAAAAGAAATCATTCGGAGGAAGGGAAAGGATCCCAATTTTTATTTCAAATTTCATTGAAAATACAAAAGGATAATGTGTTAAGCTTAACTTCTATTCTTCATAAAGTCTTCTTTGTGAAAATAACACTTCAGATTATTAGTTTGTTAGCTGGGTTTATTGTCCTTTGAACAAAATGGGTTATTTTTAGTCGATGTCTCCTTGTAGTAGTTGGTGACAACCTCACTGAACAATATACAGAAGGCCCATTACATTCCTTCCAGAGCAATTATGTTTAAGTGTCTTGCCCAGGATTATAACTTGAAAATATATGTTGGAACTGATCCTCCTATCTACATCTACATCTACATCTTTCACCTGAATATAGAGGTGAAACATATTTAGCCTCACCAACACTGTCCTCCTTTGGGAGTGACCTCCCCTTACCTACACAACACTGTCCTCTTTTAGAGTGACCTCCCCTTACCTACACAACACTGTCCTCCTTTGGGAGTGACCTCCCCTTATCTACACAACACTGTCTTCTTTTAGAGTGACCTCCCCTTACCTACACAACACTGTCCTCGGGCCACTTCGGGCGCTGACTAGAGTGACTATAATCTAACTATTGTAGAAGCGAACTCACTTTGGTTACATATAATGCGCATGTGTAGAGAAACAAGTTACAATACGCATGTCTAGTCGACTTTGATTAACCACTTGAGCCGAATGGGTCCGACTTTAGCAACTAGACTTCGTTTGCGCATGCGTCATCATTTGGAAGCATGGCAGTGATTGGTTGTTGTTTATACACATATGTAATCACATTAGAAGGAACAGCCTAACTATAGTAAATGGCTGACGCCCAAAGTAAGCCCTAATCTTACCTACACAACGCTGTCCTCTTTTAGAGTGACCTCCCCTTACCTACACAACACTGTCCTCTTTTAGAGTGACCTCCCCTTACCTACACAACACTGTCCTCTTTTAGAGTGACCTCCCCTTACCTACACAACACTGTCCTCTTTTAGAGTGACCTCCCCTTACCTACACAACACTGTCCACTTTTAGAGTGACCTCCCCTTACCTACACAACACTGTCCACTTTTAGAGTGACCTCCCCTTACCTGTGCTTTGTTCCCCAACACCTATGATGTGGATGCTATTTTTAGACCTCGGGCCCTGTCCGGCACTCGTACATGCTGTAACCTCGACGTTGTAGAGTCCAGGTTTGAGGTTGTCAATATGAGCCACATTCTGAGAACCTGTTAAAATAAGTCATGATAAATGATTTAGTCATTTTTATCAATTAGAGGTCTGTGATAAGACACTAGTTTATACAAAAGAGGAAATCGTCATTAAGTTTAATTCTTGAACTGACTGCAGTAAGTTTTAATTTTAAGCTAAACTTCTGTGAGTATGAGCTAGCCACACTCAAGGTGTACATAATAATTTGTTTGTTTGTTTGTTTTTTGTTTAACGTCCTTTTAACAGCCAGGGTCATTTAAGGACGTATCAGGTTTTGGAGGTGGAGGAAAGCCGGAGTAACCAGAGAAAAACCACCGGCCTACGGTCAGTACCTGGCAACTGCCCCACGTAGGTTTCGAACTCGCAACCCAGAGGTGGAGGGCTAGTGTTAAAGTGTCGGGACACCTTAACCACTCGGCCACCACGGCCCCATAATAAACAAAATGGCAGACTACAGGTACATCTCTGGTGTTTCAGATAGAAACACAAAAGGTTGGTGTTATCACTGTATGGTATTAAGTTAAATTAGATGTCAGATTGCCCACGCAATGTCCTAGACACCGATATCTACAGTGAAAATATAACAAACTGCTATATTGTCTACAATAACAACCTATGAAGTAAAATATCACCTTGTACTCCGACGGAAAAATGTAACCAGAACACATACATATTCATCTTGAAATTTTCAACCTTTAAAACTGATCAACCTTGAAACTGATTATAATAGTTTATGATCTTTCAATTGAAGACCTCAAAAAAATTTTGTAGTTGAAATCAATCCAACACAACACACATCCACCAGTCTGTAACTTACCGTTGACCCTGATCAATTTCCAATTATTTTCCGTCTGACTCCTGTACCGAACGATGTAGGTGGTGATATTCCCATTCGGAAACTTGGGAATATCCCAATGGACAAGAGCCGAGCCCACGTTTCAAGCTGACCTCAATGTTCCTTGGTACGGACGGCACTGTGAATACAAGGTCAAGGTCGCCAAGGTTAGAACCTTCTATAATTCTTTACCAAATCAAGACACACATAATATTATAAATCTAGGTACATTTCTCAAAATGTTCGCTCCTTGAGAATACGTTACTATGTTTCCAACTTTGGAAATCATTAAGATCGAAAATAGTCTCTAAGTTATAAGCCCCATCTTTTATCAATGTAGTCATTCGCCTTTCTGTCTCCTCAAAACTATAGAATATATGCATGTGATTTGAACTCTTCCAAATCATTCAACTTCTAAAATGGTGATTAATTGATCTTCCATTGCATAAGGGAGGTTAGTGGGGGCTGAAATTATCTTCAGCAACAAAAGGAAACAGTCTTTATTAACATTCAGTTATTAACCCTTTCACCCCTATTGACCATTTTGGACTTCAAAAACATGAATGAACGGCTGAGTCCACTAAAGCTTCTTAGGGTTGAAAGGGTTAAGATAAATATAGATTTTATTCATGAAGGACAACCATGCTTTGTCCCTGGGTCTTTCATTTCCAGGAGATCACTCCCTAGGGAGTTGAGTGGGAGATGAATTTCCAGGAGATCACTCCCTAGGGAGTTGAGTGGGAGATGAATTTCCAGGAGATCACTCCCTAGGGAGTTGAGTGGGAGATGAATTTCCAGGAGATCACTCCCTAGGGAGTTGAGTGGGAGATGAGTTTCCAGGAGATCACTCCCTATGGAGTTGAGTGGGAGATGAATTTCCAGGAGATCACTCCCTAGGGAGTTGAGTGGGAGATGAATTTCCAGGAGATCACTCCCTAGGGAGTTGAGTGGGAGATAAGTTTCCAGGAGATCACTCCCTAGGGAGTTGAGTGGGAGATGAATTTCTTTTCAGGAACAAAGTCTATATTAACATTTACCTATTAAGATTAATATTGATTGTATTGGTGAAGGACAAACATGGTTTTCATTTCCAGGAGAGCACTACCAAGGGAGCTAAATAGGATTTGACATCTTTTAAATTACCTAGATGAAAATTAATTTTACTGGGATATCATACATACCATCTTCTTGTGTACGTAACAAGATGGACTTGCTGAATTTGCTTTTCCTTGATCTGGCCGAAGCTTGAACCTCTATGTAATAGTAGGTATACGGCATCAAGTCCACTATGGCTGCCCGGGTCGTGTCACTGTCAACACAACAAATCACGTATTCAAACTTAAGACTTTTAAAAAATGAAAAATGTCCAAGTTGTTAACATTACATAAAGATCCCTGGGTCATGTCACTTTCAATACAACAAATCAGGTTTTCAAACTTAAGACTTTTTTTTTAATTTTCCAAGTTGTTTACATTACATAAAGATCAACACATTTTCTTTCACACCCAGAATATTATAGTACTGGTATAATTACGTGATGATAAACACACCTTCATTATCGGGACAGTACCGATACTTACGTGATGATAAATGATTCTCTGGCTGAACTCCCTCTGTCCGGCCGATACTGGACACGGTACGACAGGATGTCCAGGGAGAATTCTGGTTGTGACCATTCCACACTGATTTCGCGCGAGGCCAGAAAAGTCGCGTGGAGGTTCACCGGAGCAGGTGGGGGAGGATTCTCAGACGTAAGAAACTCCTCGATCACCGCGCCAGATTCCCCAAATTGGTTAGAAGCCGTAAGTGAAACTTGGTAGAAAGTCTCATTCACTGAAACAATGAAATTATTATCGTCTTGAAAATATTGAAAATAACAAATTTTTTAATCGGGGTAAACAGCCACAATAGCTACAGAGAATGGTTTCTTCTTTTTATCATATGCTGCTTGTCTCAGTCTTTATCAGGACGAAAATACGTTGATATTTATCCCTTAAAGCAACAGTATTATGACGTCACATAATAGATGTCACTAGCAGATTAGATAACTTATAGGTGTAATAGATGTCACTAGCAGATTAGATAACTTATATGTGTAATAGATGTCACTAGCAGATTAGATAACTTATAGGTGTAATGGATGTCACTAGCAGATTAGATAACTTATAGGTGTAATAGATGTCACTAGCAGATTGATAACTTATAGGTGTAATAGATGTCACTAGCAGATTAGATAACTTATAGGTGTAATAGATGTCACTAGCAGATTAGATAACTTATAGGTGTAATAGATGTCACTAGCAGATTAGATAACTTATAGGTGTAATAGATGTCACTAGCAGATTAGATAACTTATAGGTGTAATAGATGTCACTAGCAGATTAGATAACTTATAGGTGTAATAGATGTCACTAGCAGATTGATAACTTATAGGTGTAATAGATGTCACTAGCAGATTAGATAACTTATAAGTGATCACAGTAGGTTTTGTTTCTCAATACAATTATAATATCTATTTTATCTAATATTATCCGAGTACATTATTAGCAAAGAAAAAACATTTCTCGGTCAACTTGTGATTGAATGATATAACAGTGAACACACTGGGGTGTTGAATATACCATCTCTAGCTTTCTATACAAAATATTCAAGGTGAAAAATAAATAATTCTAATTTCATCCAAGAACATAAAATGTCTGTAATAAAAATGTTTTTTGCAAGAAAAAAATATTGATAACAGAGTAATGTTCACCATCACCAGCCAAACTTCCATGTCAAATAGAAACAAAGGGACATAACTCTATTGATTCCATCAGCAGAAGATTTTTTTTCTCTTTGTGTGTAAAAAAATAGCAATATTAAATAGAATGTTAAAATTCACAAACAGGATAGAGATTAAAATTACTGTCTTGCAACCAATTTCCATCATGAGTGAAGTTTTATTCAAACTACTACAATTTAAACTTACACAGGTCAGTAAGAATGAGGTTCTGTTTGGTGGGCTGGACTTCGTACTGGTATTGAGACTGATCAGAGTCTTTGAGGCGTTTGAGGATGACTTTATACATGGTGACAGGGGACTCGTGGCACGTCCTGATGCCACGTTATATTTACAGACGAGGCGTTAAGTGATATCACCGTCAGGGTAGGCGGGTCAGGTACAGAATCATTCTGGCGGGCTGAAAAATGTCAACATATAATAAATTCCCCTGCTGCCAGTTGACACCCCGAAACCTTGGCAGCTCCCTAGATTAGCTAGTTACATTCCATTTGGACAGGACAAGATGGAAGGGGACCGACGTGGACAACACTATGGTAAGTTATGTAATGCACATAAATTTGGAAAATGAAACTACATTCCGCCAACAGTGGTGGACGATAAGATTGGCATGGATCGCATTTCCAGCTGCCATAAGGAAAAGTTTGTGAATGTACTTATTTTGACACACTCAAATTTTAGCTCATAACCAAACCAAAACAGATTGGCGTAATGATGAATTACCATCCCCACTATCCCTGCCATAGAGAACAATGCACGAAACCTGCAATTAGTGCAACCATGATTTACAGGAATAGATCCAGCGCAAAAAAAAGCTAAAATAAGATAACCTCTAAATTATGTAGGTTTACAGCTGTGAATCCTAAACCTGTTAATGGGTATACTTACACTGAGGCTGTGTCTTGTCATGAACCCAGGGCCAGCGGTCCTCCTTTAGATTCGGATACCCTATACTTGTCCGCGCCAACATGCGGACGTTGTACTCTGTGTTTGGCTCCAGTCCTATCAACAGGACATGTAACGAGTCAGCAACGATAGAAAAACTTACGTCAAATTAATTACTAACTTTGTAAAACTGGCAAAATTGTCCCTTTATCACACCTAGGAAATGTCCGGACACACCAACTCACATGCAAATCTTTGTCAATGATGGTCAACTTTTTTTAAAACAGTATAATCATTGTTCTTTTAAGTCTAAAACATAAACAAATGAACTGATCGGTACGTTTATTGCATGGCGTAGTCATTCGTTTTACTTTAAGTAATGTGTTAATCTTTATTTACTCTTAGTCCCCCATTAACATGCAAATTTGCCTCAATGTTAAACAGCTCGATGCTTTAACTATAATGGATGTCCAACTCCCGTTGGCACTCAAAAATACTCCTCAGACCTGTCCGTATACTTTGCTAAACATATTAATCATATAATTCTTCTGGTGAAAGTTCCGTGCAAAATGAATGGGAGAGATATAAAGGTCAAAAGGTCAATTAGTCCAACTCAAATAAGCATGCTCAACAGGTAATATCCTTATCAGGTAGGAAGGCAGATGAGATAATTTCCGTCTACAAGATATCAGAATTCCGTACCTTTGATGATAAAAGAACGACTGTCTCCGTTATTATCTTCATCCGTCCTGATAGCAGTCTCCCCATCCTTCTGGTAAAACACTTTGTAGCCGACGATCACTCCGTTTCTCTGTTTCCGTGGCAACTCGTCCCACTCCAGTGTAATGCTGGTAGATGTTGTCTTGGTGATACGAATCATTGGTGCAACCGACGGTTCTGTGAGAAACAGAATCATAAACTTTTGGTCAAAATTTCAAACTATTTTTTTAGTCTGTATACTTTGACCAAAGCAAGCTGAAAAGCTACAAATGTTTGCCATATGTCAAAATCTTCAGATTACCAGCTCTTGAAAACTAGCCCAATTGAAGACATACCCAAGATCACAACAGTTTCTTGAAAGCAGATGGAGAAGATCTTACTTCAAGGAATTCCTAATTTCAGTACAACAACATGTTAACCTAATGTTAATTCAATTCCAGGCCCCACTGAATGTGAAATTACAATTCCAAGAATGGACAAACTGTTTTCTTTGTTGCAGGTCAAAGGTCAAAATTTAGGTCGGAGTTACCTGGTTTGATACACACTTCCTCACTTATATAGATTGACCCTTGCCCTTGAGTAAAATTCCACAGACAAGTAGTGAATTGGGATCCTTGATGATATGTAAGGTCATTGGCCTCCTTCCCTCTGACCTACTTTTGATACAAGCCTCACCAAGTAGGACAGGAGAGTTTTGGGACTGATGGAAGGCAAAAACACATCATGCAGAACAATGGCCTCCTCACCCCCTGTTCAAGCTGGGGAGGAAGAAGTGAAAACTTACCCTTTTCGAAGGTAGTGACGACTTCCACATCCGAAAATGCACTTGCACCATTTTTATTGTAGGCACGCACGGAGATCTCGTAAGTGGTGGCAGGTGACAAGTGGTCTACTCTTTCATTGTGTATGCCCTGGATAACATTGGTGTTCAGCTTCTCGCCAGCTGTAAAAATAAAGGTCACATGTGTTCATGATTACCTCAGACAGACATAATGTTTAACAGCCTCTACACCTACGGTCCCACTGATTATAATGCGGAGAAAAACTGGGATAATTGTGACGGGTATTATTGAGTAATAGAATCTATCATGGGCCTGTTCCGTGGACAGGGATATCTCAACCCAAGTTTAAGAGTTTGGCCAGTCAGCACGAGGCTTGTCGAGTGCTGGCCAGCCAAACTCTTACACGAGGGTTGGGATATCCTTGTTCGCGGAACAGACCCAAGTTTGATTATTTTTCTCACATACTTGCAAGCAAATGTAAGTTTTTATGAAAGTTTTTCATCGCGCCATCTGCAGTGCTCCTTGGAATGAGAGTAAAACTTGTGATAGCATCATTCAAAACTCTTTCAACAACAAAGTTCAGCAGAGCTTACTGGTATCAATTTCAATGTTTTTGATAAACAACTTATAACTATCAACAACAAAGCCGTGTACAGCTTACTGGTATCAATTTCAATGTTTTTGATAAACAACTTATAACTATCAACAACAAGCCCCCGGAGAACTTACTGTCACGATTGACGATGTTGAGGGAGTAGGCTAACACTGGTCGCTGACTGTTGGACTCCCAGGCGATAACCATGGACGTGGCTGACAGCACCTGGACATGTAATCCTTGTGGTGGTAGTGGTGCCGTTTCTGAAAAAAAATAAATTTCACAATGAATTTTTTGAAAGTGGCCTCTCCTTAATCCAGAATTTGCTCCATTCTGGAGTTAAATTTTTCTATCTTTAATCCAGAATTCGATCCATTCTGGAGGATCAATTTTTCTAAAGAGAATTTTTTTCTACCTATTATATTTATAAGCAAACAAGCACTTTTTGCAGAATCCCAAATTTCTAAATACTGATTGTAAAATTAATGGATTAAATAAAAAACTTGTTTTTCCCTTTGACTTACTTATTGGTTTAATCTCCAGTCTGGCGATCCTCATGTCATAGTCGACAACATTCTCAACGACACACTGATAGTACCCAGAATCCTGTGGCACCGTCCCCGTGATTACCAGATCGTTGTTTTCTTTGATCTACAAAGACATGATTGGTTAATTCATATATATCGACACATTTATCTCCCTTTGTCCTGACAATAATGCCTTCAACATTTTTGTCCTAACTATTAACTCTTCAACTTGTATATATCAACATTAACTTTACCTCCGCCTGTCCTAACTTACCTCCGCCTGTCCTAACTATAAACTCTTCAGCTTGATGAGTTTTATATCATTTTCATCTCATTTTCACAAAATTTTGTATTCTTTCTGTGAATTTTTTTTTTGTTGTTGTTGAATTTCCTATCAACATATATTGTTATCTCCCTTTGACAGTATTTATTTATGCTAAATCTAGTGAGGCTTTTTTCCATAATAAAGAGCATTTGTTTCCCTCGCTTCAATTTATGCAACTGTGAACTGACTAAAATTATTAAAACTGATAGTAAATTATCCAGAAAAACAGCTTCTAACCAATATGCAATTCAAGATAGATTTATGCTTGGAACCATTTATTTAATTATTTATTTACTTTTTTTTCAATTTTTGACTTCAAATAACTTGCTAATGTGACATATGACGTGTTTTTTCTGGAATTGCATTCTTGCCATTCCGTATTTTTATTTCTGCCATTCCATTTTTTTTTCTGTCGTTCCGTATTTTTTTTTCTCTTCTTTTTCTTTATTTTTCCCCCCCTTGTTTCCCCTTTTTTTCCCTTTTCCTTTATTTAATTTAAATTAAATTAAAACTTTTAATTTTGTTTCTTGTATACAAACCTGGTGGTTAGCAGCTGCCATGATTTTTGTTCCGTTTCTCAGCCACTGAACCTGTGGGCGTGGATTACCCTCGACAGCACACTCAAACCTCGTACTATGGGCTGGCACATACTGCACACTTTGGGGAGGTTGGGTGATCACCGGGCGAGCTGAAACACAAATATGGACTTCATCAAACATCGGCAAATATTAATGTAGATTTTACAAAAAAGCTACCATGAACAGAGGTCAGGGCTTTCTCTAACTAGTTTGGGAAAGGGCCTTTTCGGTCTCATTTTGGAAAGAAAACTGGTGAATGGGGAAGATTTCTTAAGGAGTAAACTGCAAATTTTGGGAATTTGCCTTAAAAATGAAATAATTTCAATTGGGAATTGGGCTCCTTGGGATGCCACGAAACTGATGCCAACTTTATAGTGCTATCTCAATGAAGCGTGCTGTAGATGATACCCAGCAGGACACCACCAATACCGGTGAACAAGTGATAATCGAGTTTCTTCCTACGCCTGACCTCTTTATTCAGGCCAACCTGTGATGCATCAAAACTAAAAAGGATGAAAATTGAATTGCATCCATACAACCTTCCCTTTTTCCTGGCCATTCTTGTAATACATAGTTTACTTATTTGTTTGGTTTTATCATGAACACTCAGTGTTATTTTGAGGTGGGGCATTATTGTAGTAGCTGGTGGCTACCTCACTGAAAAACATATGACAGACCTATCACATGTCATCCAGAGTGATTAGGGTAAAAAGTCTTGCCCAAGGACACAACCATGACAACATGAACCAGTAAATTTCTCAGCTTTCAGAGAAACACAAACCGACAATGGAAGGGACCGTCGCACCACACACCTCAGATCTTCACCAGAGGATATGTGGCCGGAACTCTTAACCAAATGAGCTATTGCAACCGCTGTTATAAACATACAAAATTCTCTGGACAAATGATAGCAGTATTACTGTAAAAAGAGGATCAGAGAGGTGAAATAACATTACATGACGAGTATCTCGGAGACACGTAACTTACTGTGTACAGAGAGTGTCGCTCGGGCGGACACAGTCTTTCCCTCCACTTCTAGCTCTACAAATGTAGATACCAGAATGTGCTGACGTCGCCTGGAGAATCTTCAGGTTAGAGAAACCATACTTTACAGCTGCCATGGTTACGTCTGAACCGTCTGGGAAAAAACACAAAAACAACCTTTAAAATGTCGTCGTAAGTGATATAAATTCCCTCTCAACCATGACAGATTCCCAAAAAAGATTTTAATGATATGTGAAGCATCACCACACTCCTAGAAATGAAGCCTAGAGCCCTGATTAAGCTTTTCTAAAAATAGTTGTGGTGACCTTGACCCTATAACCCTAAAACTACTCACCATCAGGTTCTTGGTGTATTTCCTTTGGTGATGCGTTTGATAATTCGTAATTATATAATTGGTGGATTTAACCCAAAGCAGCAAAAATCGTTCACGATACATATCAAACCACCCGTCTACACGATACATATCAAACCACCCGTCTACACGATACATATCAAACCACCCGTCTACACGATACATATCAAACCACCCGTCTACACGATACATATCAAACCACCCGTCTACACGATACATATCAAACCACCCGTCTACACGATACATATCAAACCACCCGTCTACACGATACATATCAAACCACCCGTCTACACGATACATATCAAACCACCCGTCTACACGATACATATCAAACCACCCGTCTACACGATACATATCAAACCACCCGTCTACACGATACATATCAAACCACCCGTCTACACGATACATATCAAACCACCCGTCTACACGATACATATCAAACCACCCGTCTACACGATACATATCAAACCACCCGTCTACACGATACATATCAAACCACCCGTCTACACGATACATATCAAACCACCCGTCTACACGATACATATCAAACCACCCGTCTACACGATACATATCAAACCACCCGTCTACACGATACATATCAAACCACCCGTCTACACGATACATATCAAACCACCCGTCTACACGATACATATCAAACCACCCGTCTACACGATACATATCAAACCACCCGTCTACACGATACATATCAAACCACCCGTCTACACGATACATATCAAACCACCCGTCTACACGATACATATCAAACCACCCGTCTACACGATACATATCAAACCACCCGTCTACACGATACATATCAAACCACCCGTCTACACGATACATATCAAACCACCCGTCTACACGATACATATCAAACCACCCGTCTACACGATACATATCAAACCACCCGTCTACACGATACATATCAAACCACCCGTCTACACGATACATATCAAACCACCCGTCTACACGATACATATCAAACCACCTGTCTTTCCATCTGTACCACAGACACTATTATTCTCCCAAATAATCCGAAGCTGCACAAATCGTTCATGACACATATCCAACCACCTCCCTATCCCCAAGGCTATCAACACTTACCATCTCTCTCCCATGTGACTTGAGGTTTAGGATAACCGTCCACCAGGCATTCTAGTACCACAGACTGACCCTCCTGTACAGTAGTGTTGACAGGTCCAGATTTTATTGCAAGACGTCGTCTGCCTGTTCCTGAAACAGAATAGAAGTCAGAATTTACAGGGCGCAAAAAAAAAAAAACTAGGGGAGATAATTAAGATTTGCTCTAACAGATGAAACAATTAAGATTTCTCTTTAACAGGGGGAGACTATTAAGATTTTACTCGAACAGGGGAGATAATTAAGATTTTATTCTAACAGGGGAGATGATTAAGGTTTTACTCGAACAGGGGAGATAATTAAGGATTTACTTATCTGGGGAGATAATTTCACTTATGTAACAGTAGTTTTAATACAGACAATTTTTGGACAAAGGGGAGATAATTCAGGTTTTATTCTAACAGGGGAGATAATTACATTTCTGTAACAGTAGTTTTTTAATAGACAATTTTTTTGAAAAAGGGGAGATAATTTCACTTCTGTAACAGAACAAACAATTTTTCAAAGGGGGGATAACTAGCATTTAAAGGGAGATAACTACCTGGGTTGACAGTGAGCGTGGCTGGACTGCTCTTTTTCCACTTGATGCTGTCCACTTGGTCAGGGAGATCGTGGAGTTTCCCTGGTGTGGCCTTACACCAGTACTGACCAGCATCGACCGCATTTACGTCCAAGATTTGTAGAATACCCGTAGATATGATAATATGTCTGAAAACATAATATAATTTTTAAGATATGTTTACTGGAATGCTTATCTATCTATCAAAAACAAATACAGTAATTTTCGAGGTCTGGATTTTACACTGTAATTTGTAAGGTCTGGATTTTACACTGTAATTTGTAAGGTCTGGATTTTACACTGTAATTTCTAAGGTCTGGATTTTACACTGTAATTTCTAAGGTCTGGATTTTAAACTGTAATTTCCGAGATTGTCTCACCTGTCATCATTGTTGAGATGTTCGTCATCTTTAAGCCAGGTATACAGTGGCGGGGGAGAGGCCCGGATGTTACATTGAAATCGTGCGACTGCCCCTTCTTCTACCGTCTCATCCTCAGGCTGCCTGGAAAATTTCCCAGAAATTCCTGGAAAATCAAAAAAAAGTGTCGAATATTAATTCAATGTGCATACACCAATGTATATTTCAGTAATTCAGCATTGGACTGGCAGTATCATAATATACTGAAAATTCCTGGGAAATACTTGGGTCCTTGTTTGGGGAACACAATTATTCTATTTGCTCAAATATATATGTCCAAAGTCCAGAAAATTTCTGAAACGAACAAAAACAAATTTCTGCAAGATACAATACAGCTGCAAATGCTTATGTAAGTAAAATCATCCTCTAGATCTGGTAACAAACATTTCAATGATTAAGATTTTTTCATATTAAATGTTGAGTCCACAACACTCGGAATAAGAGACAGTACTGGTAAGAGTTGATTCTGGCAAAAAGAACCTCATTTTTCCTCCACAGGACAGATAAAAACAAATTTAAATAAGTTTTCGCAAAAAGTAAAAAGTAATTTGGGACTTTTAAGAACTAAATCAAGAACCGAATCCCTTTACATAATCAGAACAAACAACAAGGGACCTCGGCTAATCGAACGGACGACACTTCATAAACATAACCACATGATGGAATTCGCTGCCATTCATGACTCGGAACATTTCCAGTGTCGCTATCTATAAATCTGCCTCATTCTAGAAGCCGTTTCCGAGCCTTTTGGGATATAGAGACCTTTTTCTGGATAAGTTCCTGCTGTATCTTGTTATAACACCAGTATTTCCCTACACAACCAATATCTCCCCAATACTTTGTCGAGACATGTTCAGGACAATCGGGGATTTTTTTATTCTGATAGGTTTGGGGTAATTTTGGTAGATTTACTTTTTTAATCTTTTGTGGTAGTTTCTTTATTTAATGTGATAGTTGTGATATTTTTGGTAGATTTACATTTTTAATTTTGTGTGTGCTAGATTTGTTATCCGATGTGATAGGCTTGGGATAATTTTGGTAGATTTACATTTTTAATTTTGTGTGTGCTAGATTTGTTATCCGATGTGATAGGCTTGGGATAATTTTGGTAGATTTACATTTTTAATTTTGTGTGTGCTAGATTTGTTATCCGATGTGATAGGCTTGGGATAATTTTGGTAGATTTACATTTTTAATTTTGTGTGTGTTAGATTTGTTATCCGATGTGATAGGCTTGGGATAATTTTGGTGGGTGTCAACAGCTTTAATTCATTTTTTTCGTGATTAGTTTGTAGTATTTCAGGTGGGTCTCCATCTGTCATTTTTTGTGGTAGGTTTTGGATAATTATGGTGAAGTTTTTTGTTTTTTTTTGTAGGTTTTGGACAATTTTGGTGAGTTTATTTTGTTGTTGTAGGTTTTGCATAATTTTTGTGGTGTTTTTTTTTTGTAGGTAGGTTTTGGTTAATTTTAGTGGGGTATTTTTTGTGGTAAGCTTTATCCTTAATTTATTGTAAAGAAGGTAGCATACTGCAGTAACATATGACGAAAATTCTATAAAGTTTAGTTGTGTGAAAATATAAGTCGCTCCGATACCAACAGAACGGTTCAATCTAACATTAAACCTTATGTACAGAAATGAACCCCGTTCTGGTCTGACCCTCGACACCTTCTAAACTTCATGTCAAGAACATTTAATCTTACTAAATCAATGCAAACAACATCTAATCTGACATTATCTACAGAAGTTATACTCCCTTCCAACTGGCGAAATCTTTATTGTATATATTATATTAACAAAACAAAAATTTGGAGTCAAACAAAAGAATCACTACTTTGTCATTAAAGTCAGTAGAAACTGAAACTTGTAATTTTTTATATTTAAATTCTAAAAATTTCAGCAAGGACAAGCACAAAGTTATGTTTATCTGAACCTTAGAATCAATTTCAATAAAGAAAAGTCATGTTGATATTAAAAACAATTTGTCGTTTATTACTTTTACATAAAGAGTTCTATTTTACAGGCCACATTTACAGCTTGAACTGCAAATGAACACCGGCCATTACAGGTGAAAACCTGTCACAAAGCGCATGATTTAAACATGTGTGTAATTAAAGTCAAGCTATCAACGAAGGAAGAACCACCAATAAATCTAAAATGCTAATTTCTTCTTTACAATTGATTTTCTTTTTTTAAAGATTTTTTATGGCCGACATATATGTGATCCTAAAAAAATTAAATACTGCATATTCTATAGCTTAGAATTTTAAATCTTTCAGACCTATATATATGCATTTTCCTCATAAAGTTTTAGTCCAAATACTCCTAGTATTGAAAATAAACAAAGTTTTTTTTTAATATATCGTACTTGATGATGTGTATACCGATTAAAAACCTTTAAAGAATGAATTATAAAACTTCCCAGCTTTTTAAATGGCTTTATTCATTTTACAAACAAGACAGAAAATGCACTTTTTTTACACACTGAATAAAATTTATGTCTGTGAATTAGCATTTCCTTGTATCCTTTCTGCAAGTACCAGTTCAAAAATATCTTTAATTTTCCGCTTTAAAATTCAAGTGAATTAATTTCTGTTTTTCTTACCAAACTGACCAGTGTATTAATTTTTAGATATGACTGTATTTATATTTATCTTGCAATGGTTATCTGTAGAGGTAAAGGGGGAGCATCTGTATGGGGGGGGGGGGGGTCCCCTATATTGGAGGATAGGGGTACCCCGGTGTCCCCTATATTGGAGGATAGGGGTACCCCGGTGTCCCCTATATTGGAGGATAGGGGTACCCCGGTGTCCCCTATATTGGAGGATAGGGGTACCCCGGTGTCCCCTATATTGGAGGATAGGGGTACCCCGGTGTCCCCTATATTGGAGGATAGGGGTGCCACGGTGTCCCCTATATTGGAGCGATAGGGCTGTCACAATCTCCAAATACATCATATGCTTTTGCATGTCTGGGACAATCTTTAGTTCCAACTACAGTTTCCTTTGTCCCATCACTCCAAATTAAACATTATGCTTTGGTATGTAGAGGATAATCACCAAAGTTAACAAAATGCTTTTTACAAGAAGGATCATCTCTAAATTCAATAATGCTTAAAGATATGAGTGACGAACCATTCTCTTAGTATTTTCATCCCACTACCAGATACGAGGTTCCAGTATACATACCAACAGGAATTCATCCCACAACCAGATACGAGGTTCCAGTATACATACCAACAGGAATTCATTAACTCAAATCGGAAAGTGTTTTTTTTTTAATTTGAGGGGCAATACAATTATTGGATCATCAAAAAATAGCAAAAAAATATTTGATCAACTAATAAAATTAAAATCAATTACAGATTTTCTTCACACAGAGCTGCTACACCAGTAACTGTATCAGATTAGAATCGCTGGCAAAAATTCCAATAACTGAATAATAACACTGATTGGGAGAACTGATTGGGAGAAAAGTGATCCAATCTCTATAGCTACCACAACACACGAGAACCATAACGAACAGACCGCATGTTTACAGAAGGACATGTCATTAAAATAACAAAATCTTCTGTAATAAAGGAATCATATTTATCCTTTGGAGAACAAGTACGGCATCTCGCTATTCATCTTTCGGAGAACAAGTACATCATCTCCCTATTTATCCTTCAGAGAACAATCGTCTCGCTATTCATCCTTCGGAGAACAATTGTCTCGCTATTCATCCTTCGGAAAACAAGTTATGTCGTCTCGCTTGTGTTTGTTGACGTTCTTGACTTAAAACTGTCCCGGACCAGAGACAAGACTTAAAACTGTCCCAGACCAGAGACAAGAAGTATTCTAACCGCCGACGTATGTTGATGATGTTACCCAAACCACAGACAACTGGTGTAGAGAATCGTATTGATTGGTCTGGCCTAGATACAACACACGTACTGGTGTAGGGAATCAACATATTTATAGGTCTGGCCTAGATACAACAAACCCGTGTGTAGAGAATCATATTTATTGGTCTGGCCTAGATACAACAAACCCATGTGTAGAGAATCATATTTATAGGTCTGGCCTAGATACAACACACCGTACTGGTGTAGAGAATCATATTTATTGGTCTGGCCTAGATACAACACACCGTACTGGTGTTGGCAATCAACATATTGATTGGTCTGGCCTAGATACAACACACCGTACTGGCGTTGGGAATCGTATTTATTGGTCTGGCCTAGATACAACACACCATACTGGTGTAGGAAATCCACATATTTATTGGTCTGGCCTAGATACAACACCGTATGTACAGTGTAGAGAATCGTATTTATTGGTCTGGCCTAGATACAACACACTGTACTGGTGTAGGAAATCCACATATTTATTGGTCTGGCCTAGATACAACACCGTATGTACAGTGTAGAGAATCATATTTATTGGTCTGGCCTAGATACAACACACCGTACTGGTGTAGAGAATCATATTTATTGGTCTGGCCTAGATACAACAAACCGGTGTGTAGAGAATCATATTTATTGGTCTGGCCTAGATACAACACACCGTACTGGTGTAGAGAATCATATTTATTGGTCTGGCCTAGATAACAGCCATGTAGGATTATTGATCAGACTGTTTACACACAGTTAAGCAGTAGAATTCACCTAGTTCCCAATTTGGTTGTTCTGACCCGGATGAAATTACAGATATTGATGTTCAAAAAACATGCTCGCCCTCATTTGACAGGTTTAGCAAATACGAATTCTTCAGCGACAAATTGGGAGGGCTTACAAATCACAATCAGCCTCAGTACCATCAAATAGGCCATAAAAAACACAGATAATCCTTGGTTTTCAGGAGTTCCACATTAGACACTAGATTTCTCTCTTCAACTTTTTTTTTAATTATTTATCATTTATTTACATATTGCAATTAAAAGTCAAATTTGTTTAATAATCAAACTTTTTGTTAATTGTTTTTTTTGTTTTTTTTTAATTAATTTTTATTTTATTTTTTAAATTATTTTCACCTTTTTTATTTTCAATCTAGATATAAATTGGATATGAATTTGTCACTTGTCATTGCTACATCTTGCATAACCTCAGCCCCCATCGATGTGTCTTATATTTGATAGGAGATTTCCTGAAATGATCCGAGAATGGAAGATCCACGCTACACATACGACTAACACACAGGCTCCACTCACAATCAATACATCAGTTTATCCGCCTTCCTTATCTAACTCTCGACCACACAGACGTTTTTGTACCAACTTAAACTAACGACAACAACGAAATTCATTAGACTTATTTGTGCTATAACTACATGTGACTGATTGTGATTGACAACAACAAATGTCATGTAGACTTTTTTGTACTAAACTAATCTAATCGCAATGACAACAACAAATGTCATTTCGACTTTTTAAGGAAAATGTAACATCAGTACGGCACCATTTCAATATGACCTTATTCGGGGTGACACAGTACTTGGTACTGATTTTAATAAATTATTCTCATTTGTAAAGACATCCACATGCCATTTGTCTTTACAATGTACCAATCCTATTATACTAGATGAGCGGTATTTGTCTTTACAATGTACCAATCCTATTAAGTACTAGATGAGCGGTATTTGTCTTTACAATGTACCAATCCTATTAAGTACTAGATGAGCGGTATTTGTCTTTACAATGTACCAATCCTATGAAGTACTAGATAGCGGTATTTGTCTTTACAATGTACCAATCCTATGAAGTACTAGATGAGCGGTATTTGTCTTTACAATGTACCAATCCTATTATACTAGATGAGCGGTATTTGTCTTTACAATGTACCAATCCTATTATACTAGATGAGCGGTATTTGTCTTTACAATGTACCAATCCTATTATACTAGATGAGCGGTATTTGTCTTTACAATGTACCAATCCTATGAAGTACTAGATAGCGGTATTTGTCTTTACAATGTACCAATCCTATTATACTAGATGAGCGGTATTTGTCTTTACAATGTACCAATCCTATGAAGTACTAGATGAGCGGTATTTGTCTTTACAATGTACCAATCCTATTAAGTACTAGATGAGCGGTATTTGTCTTTACAATGTACCAATCCTATGAAGTACTAGATGAGCGGTATTTGTCTTTACAATGTACCAATCCTATGAAGTACTAGATGAGCGGTATTTGTCTTTACAATGTACCAATCCTATGAAGTACTAGATGAGCGGTATTTATCTTTACAATGTACCAATCCTATGAAGTACTAGATGAGCGGTATTTATCTTTACAATGTACCAATCCTATTATACTAGATGAGTGGTATTTGTCTTTACAATGTACCAATCCTATGAAGTACTAGATGAGCGGTATTTATCTTTACAATGTACCAATCCTATTATACTAGATGAGCGGTATTTGTCTTTACAATGTACCAATCCTATTATACTAGATGAGCGGTATTTGTCTTTACAATGTACCAATCCTATTAAGTACTAGATGAGCGGTATTTATCTTTACAATGTACCGATCCTATTATACTAGATGAGCGGTATTTATCTTTACAATGTACCAATCCTATTATACTAGATGAGCGGTATTTGTCTTTACAATGTACCAATCCTATTATACTAGATGAGCGGTATTTGTCTTTACAATGTACCAATCCTATTATACTAGATGAGTGGCATTTGTCTTTACAATGTACCAATCCTATTATACTAGATGAGCGGTATTTGTCTTTACAATGTACCAATCCTATTAAGTACTAGATGAGCGGTATTTATCTTTACAATGTACCAATCCTATTATACTAGATGAGTGGTATTTGTCTTTACAATGTACCAATCCTATGAAGTACTAGATGAGCGGTATTTGTCTTTACAATGTACCAATCCTATTATACTAGATGAGCGGTATTTATCTTTACAATGTACCAATCCTATTATACTAGATGAGCGGTATTTGTCTTTACAATGTACCAATCCTATTATACTAGATGAGCAGTATTTGTCTTTACAATGTACCAATCCTATTATACTAGATGAGCGGTATTTGTCTTTACAATGTACCAATCCTATGAAGTACTAGATGAGCAGTATTTGTCTTTACAATGTACCAATCCTATTATACTAGATGAGCAGTATTTGTCTTTACGATGTACCAATCCTATGAAGTACTAGATGAGCGGTATTTGTCTTTACAATGTACCAATCCTATGAAGTACTAGATGAGCGGTATTTATCTTTACAATGTACCAATCCTATTATACTAGATGAGTGGTATTTGTCTTTACAATGTACCAATCCTATGAAGTACTAGATGAGCGGTATTTGTCTTTACAATGTACCAATCCTATTATACTAGATGAGCGGTATTTATCTTTACAATGTACCAATCCTATTATACTAGATGAGCGGTATTTGTCTTTACAATGTACCAATCCTATTATACTAGATGAGCAGTATTTGTCTTTACAATGTACGAATCCTATTATACTAGATGAGCGGTATTTGTCTTTACAATGTACCAATCCTATGAAGTACTAGATGAGCAGTATTTGTCTTTACAATGTACCAATCCTATTATACTAGATGAGCAGTATTTGTCTTTACGATGTACCAATCCTATGAAGTACTAGATGAGCGGTATTTGTCTTTACAATGTACCAATCCTATGAAGTACTAGATGAGCGGTATTTGTCTTTACAATGTACCAATCCTATTATACTAGATGAGCGGTATTTGTCTTTACAATGTACCAATCCTATGAAGTACTAGATGAGCAGTATTTGTCTTTACAATGTACCAATCCTATTATACTAGATGAGCGGTATTTGTCTTTACAATGTACCAATCCTATTATACTAGATGAGCAGTATTTGTCTTTACAATGTACCAATCCTATGAAGTACTAGATGAGCGGTATTTGTCTTTACAATGTACCAATCCTATGAAGTACTAGATGAGCAGTATTTATCTTTACAATGAACCAATCCTATTATACTAGATGAGCGGTATTTGTCTTTACAATGTACCAATCCTATTAAGTACTAGATGAGCAGTATTTGTCTTTACAATGTACCAATCCTATTATACTAGATGAGCGGTATTTGTCTTTACAATGTACCAATCCTATGAAGTACTAGATGAGCGGTATTTGTCTTTACAATGTACCAATCCTATGAAGTACTAGATGAGCGGTATTTGTCTTTACAATGTACCAATCCTATGAAGTACTAGATGAGCGGTATTTGTCTTTACAATGTACCAATCCTATTATACTAGATGAGCAGTATTTGTCTTTACAATGTACCAATCCTATTAAGTACTAGATGAGCGGTATTTGTCTTTACAATGTACCAATCCTATGAAGTACTAGATGAGCGGTATTTGTCTTTACAATGTACCAATCCTATGAAGTACTAGATGAGCGGTATTTGTTTTTACAATGTACCAATCCTATTATACTAGATGAGCAGTATTTGTCTTTACAATGTACCAATCCTATGAAGTACTAGATGAGCGGTATTTGTCTTTACAATGTACCAATCCTATTATACTAGATGAGCAGTATTTGTCTTTACAATGTACCAATCCTATGAAGTACTAGATGAGCGGTATTTGTCTTTACAATGTACCAATCCTATGAAGTACTAGATGAGCGGTATTTGTCTTTACAATGTACCAATCCTATTATACTAGATGAGCGGTATTTGTCTTTACAATGTACCAATCCTATTATACTAGATGAGCAGTATTTGTCTTTACAATGTACCAATCCTATGAAGTACTAGATGAGCGGTATTTGTCTTTACAATGTACCAATCCTATTATACTAGATGAGTGGTATTTGTCTTTACAATGTACCAATCCTATTATACTAGATGAGCGGTATTTGTCTTTACAATGTACCAATCCTATTATACTAGATGAGCAGTATTTGTCTTTACAATGTACCAATCCTATGAAGTACTAGATGAGCGGTATTTGTCTTTACAATGTACCAATCCTATTATACTAGATGAGCGGTATTTGTCTTTACAATGTACCAATCCTATGAAGTACTAGATGAGCGGTATTTGTCTTTACAATGTACCAATCCTATTATACTAGATGAGCGGTATTTGTCTTTACAATGTACCAATCCTATTATACTAGATGAGCAGTATTTGTCTTTACAATGTACCAATCCTATTATACTAGATGAGCGGTATTTGTCTTTACAATGTACCAATCCTATTATACTAGATGAGCGGTATTTGTCTTTACAATGTACCAATCCTATTAAGTACTAGATGAGCGGTATTTGTCTTTACAATGTACCAATCCTATTAAGTACTAGATGAGCGGTATTTGTCTTTACAATGTACCAATCCTATTAAGTACTAGATGAGCGGTATTTGTCTTTACAATGTACCAATCCTATTATACTAGATGAGCGGTATTTGTCTTTACAATGTACCAATCATATGAAGTACTAGATGAGCGGTATTTGTCTTTACAATGTACCAATCCTTTGAAGTACTAGATGAGCAGTATTTGTCTTTACAATGTACCAATCCTATGAAGTACTAGATGAGCGGTATTTGTCTTTACAATGTACCAATCCTATGAAGTACTAGATGAGCAGTATTTGTCTTTACAATGTACCAATCCTATTATACTAGATGAGCGGTATTTGTCTTTACAATGTACCAATCCTATTATACTAGATGAGCAGTATTTGTCTTTACAATGTACCAATCCTATTATACTAGATGAGCAGTATTTGTCTTTACAATGTACCAATCCTATTATACTAGATGAGCGGTATTTGTCTTTACAATGTACCAATCCTATTATACTAGATGAGCGGTATTTGTCTTTACAATGTACCAATCCTATGAAGTACTAGATGAGCGGTATTTATCTTTACAATGTACCAATCCTATGAAGTACTAGATGAGCGGTATTTGTCTTTACAATGTACCAATCCTATTATACTAGATGAGCGGTATTTGTCTTTACAATGTACCAATCCTATTATACTAGATGAGCGGTATTTGTCTTTACAATGTACCGATCATATGAAGTACTAGATGAGCGGTATTTGTCTTTACAATGTACCAATCCTATGAAGTACTAGATGAGCGGTATTTGTCTTTACAATCTACCAATCATATTAAGTACTAGATGAGCGGTATTTGTCTTTACAATGTACCAATCCTATGAAGTACTAGATGAGCAGTATTTCTCAGAGGAAGGCTAATAATGATTTAATCAGATGAAGTACTAGATGAGCGGTATTTCTCAGAGGAAGGCTAATAATGATTTAATCAGATGAAGTACTAGATGAGCGGTATACAATGTACCAATCCTATTATACTAGATGAGCGGTATTTCTCAGAGGAAGGCTAATAATGATTTAATCAGTATTTCTCAGAGGAAGGCTTATAATGATTTAATCAGATCATCATTGACTTGGTATATATGTTTTGATTTTTAAATATTTTTTTTTCTTATTTTTTTTAAATATATATATGCTGATATATTGTTAATTATTCTAATAATTAACTGGATTGTGAATTAGTGGAAAATTGATTAACTCTTATATCCTTTATATTTCACTTTCTCTGACAATATTCTTCATGTTACATTATTCCTGAAAAATTAGAATCAACAGCTGTAACAAGCAATACAAGTCCCCTAACAGCCCAAGCTAAAACTAGCAAGAGTGACCTTGACCTTCACCCCAAACCCCAGAATCTTCAACTCTATCTGTAGCTACTCATATTTAAGTCAAATACCAACTTTCACCAACATTCCTTGAAGCATCACTAAGGAAATTGCAAAATACTGAAGCAAAATAAAATGGCGGGAAATTGACAGATTACGACTTATGGCCGAAACCTGATGAACACTTTACAAGTTGTTGACTGACCACAGAGATGCATACCTACGTTAATCGTTGCTAATCCCAGAATTACACTCTGAACTCTCTAATCCTAGCTAATCCTAAAGTCAGGCATCGGAATGTTATAAATCCTATAGCTGCATTAACTCGAGTCCAAAAGTTTGAACAAAATCTCTTCGCTTACAAGAATGAAATTTTGTTTATTTAATGGTTTTTTTCACATAAAACTATATACAACACCAAGAAATTTAAAAGTCTTGTTGTGAAAAATTCAAATTGTCACTAAGCTGATCAAACACGAAAAGCGGAATCAAACTTAGATCTCAGATTAAGGATCAAAGGCGGATCAAAAAGTCCCTACACACCCGTTAAAAGTAACTAGGATACTAACGGATCTGTATTATTGTGTCAACCAGTTCATACAGAAATATCTACACTAGATCATCTAAAACAGCAAGAGGCCCCAAGGGCTGCACATATTTATCTGATTCAATACATTTGACAAAGGAAAGATTTCATCCCCGGATTGGTGTATAATTGGATATCAATGACATACATTTTTGCTGGACTTTAGTTTTGGACAAAATATTGTCCAATGATATATTTCAGAAAATAAAAAAACTTTAACCACAGATTTAAAATTTTCTTTCAAGCACAAATAAAAAATTTAGTGATTAAATCATAAGTAGAAAACTCTGAGAATCTGCTAACATAAAACTTCCAGGCCGATGAAAATGTCATTATCTTCCAGAACAATCGATAATTCTACTGAATCTTCAAAACAATATGATTTTATGAGATAAAACAGTATGTGCCCTTCAAACTTTCCTGTTTAATCTTGACAAATACAAGGTTAAGGACTAATTTTTTATTTAAAGAAAAATACATTGCGAACAAGAAATTCTGAATTTATATCAAGGATGATAAATGAGACCTGCAATGTCCAAAGAGAAGGAATACTACTTCAAAATGATCCCCTTTAGTTGGCAAATGTGGTTATGGTGATCACCTTTAAAACTTAAGATTTCAAAATTTACAGCATTAAACAAATATTCATTTGAGCACCCCATGGTTTGGTTTAGTTTTATATTATTTAACGTCTTATCAACAGCTATGGTCATTTAAGGACGGCCTCCCCTGTGTATTGTTTAACGTCCTATCAACAGCTGAGGTCAATTAAGGACAGCCTCCCCTGTGTATTGTTTAAGGTCCTATCAACAGCTGAGGTCATTTAAGGACAGCCTCCCCTGTGTATTGTTTAAGGTCCTATCAACAGCTGAGGTCATTTAAGGACAGCCTCCCCTGTGTATTGTTTAAGGTCCTATCAACAGCTGAGGTCATTTAAGGACGCCCCCCCCCCCCCCCCCCCCCCCCCCCCCCCCCACGTGAGATGCATGTGTGTATATATGTGTTTTAAGGAGGCTGCGTTTGTTCGTGTTTGTCTCCTTTTGAAATGCAAAACTGATGTTAACTTTTAAGTACTACCATACTAAAGCACAACAGTAGGCACTTCATTCGGTCACATTAAAATAACTAGCCATACAATCAAACTGGCAATATAAGAAAATTAAAAATATTTTTTTCAACTTGAAATTTTGGTTGTTTACATATTGTGGTTCAAAGAATGGGTGCGGATTTCACAATGAGTTCATACAAGCATGAATATTGTTTTACCTGGCTCAGTATGCATAACTAATTAACTCGTTACAGGTAGAACAGAGGACAATATAACAAGGTAGAGAGATGTCGGTTAAATGTCCGTCCACTTTACAGGTATCCGATACAAAGACACCAAAGTGGCCGCCCTTTATAATTGTGGACCACACAATGGTTCTTGGGATCAGAATTACTGCCTTTTTGTTATCACTATCTATGCAGCAATTTAAGAGGTGTCACAGGCTTTTTTATGATTATTTGTACGCATTGTGACAGGGTGGTTTATAGTCCTGTTTGTCGATTACGGAGCCTTTGGTTACAGGGGCGGATAACCAATCAAAGACCAATCAATCGAACAGCTGATTGGGTCACCCTGCCGTTGTTAAAAATCAATCGAACAGCTGATTGGGTCACCCTGCCGTTTTTAAAAATCAATCGAACAGCTGATTGGGTCACAATCATATTGTTAAAACCCCTGACATGGTTCAGATTTCAATAACAGAGCTGTCACATTTTAACAAACCATTGATTTATTAACTCGGAATTCTTTAAAGTTCTGAGAAAAATAGGCCGATCAATAATAACGTTCAAAACAATTGAGATTTTGTGACTAAAACAAGTGGGAAAATATCCAGTACTTTTTATCTGGGATTAAACAAACAATTTTTCGTAAAACAAAACTACCAGCAATGTGGCAAATCAAAGTAGCAGTGAAATGGATTTATATATATCATCTTATCTGAATCAAAGGTTTATTTTCTCTTTCTGGTGTTACAGAAACTTTTCTAAAACGTTTTCCTTTGTTACCCTCAACTAGCCAAACAATATTTTCTCATGTAGAGCATGGTTTGGCAAACAATGTTACATTCCCTACAGCAATTTAGTGAATCTCCTTTTAAACATTCTGTATAAATTCCCTTTCTGGCGCCTCTTAAACTTCCACTGCCCAGTGAACATAAAGCAATGCTCTCCAACATGTCCACTGAACTAACTTGTGTGATCCAATATCTCACTTTTGGTCCTTTAAAAACTCCTTAATATTGCCGATTTGATAGTGTACATGTAGACAACCCCTTTTTTTTCTCCCAGATCCCCCTTATGGTACCCCTTTTATTAGCTTCTAACTGTAGATATATATACACCCCCTTTAACTTTGTTGCCTCTTATATTTTAGACCCCTTCTGGTACCCCTTTAATCAACTTCTAACTGTCCATTAGATATCACTTTTGTTGCCTCCTAGAGCCCCCTTCTGGTACCCCTTTTATTGGCTTCCAACTGTAGATATATATACACACCCTTTAACTTTGTTGCCTCTTATATTTTAGACCCCTTCTGGAACCCCTTTTATCAACTTCTACTGTCCAATAGATATCACTTCCTAGAGCCCCTTCTGGTACCCCTTTTATTCCCCACTGTCCATCGACCATAAAAACCCCTCATGGTGCCCCTGAGTGATAAAACCATTACTTCTCCACTCCCCATAACAGCCTGTGGTGTTTGACCTACAAAGTTAAGGTCAAGCACTTTGACAATATGGCTACTGGTTGTGTATACACACAGCCTCCAGCTAACTTTAGGTACTGATGCTGGCCTGGAAACCTCCAGTAGGACTATCTCACTATAACACTACCCCACTTCTCCCTATATAAACCTGTGTTAATTGACTCCTATATATTACTTAATTCAACCTTTAATTACCACAAGGTCGAATTAAAGCTGATCTATTTAACTTTATGATTTCATCAGTAACACCATCCGACTTCTACCCATACTTGTACATTTTACATATTTTAATTACGTTTATCTACATATGTTATCAGACCGTTTCCGGTTATTTTCTGTTTCTTTCCCTTCCTTTCATATTCAGTTTGTTTCCTGGGTCAAGTTGGTGCATAGCTTAACAAACAACAAAGGCAATCTAACAGTATAGAGTGCATTAAAACTATATTCAAAATTAAAATTTCTTTAAAATTCAGAACTCAGATCTAATACACTGACTCAAATGAAACAAATCCTCTGAAAACATTATTATAATTATAATTTTACAAACATTTCCCGAATACCCATTTCTTATTTTATTTTTTATTTTATTTTTCGTACTTTAAATGTATGATTTAAAAAAAAAAAAATTTGATCAGGATTAATGATATAGGCTATGCATTTTTTCTTGTTTTCTTTGAAAATTTTTATGGAACCATGAAAAAAATGTATCCTTTTTATGTACAAACAAATCTAAAGAAATTTAGTACATAGCACACTTGAGAAATCTTCGCTTTTCAAAGCGTGTAAAACAAACAACACATTTTGTCAAATCTCAGATTTTTCACCGTTTCATGTCAGATTTTTTATTTTTTTATTTTACCGATTTCTCAGATATGAAATCAACATCCTTCTTTTTACATTTACAACCAGGATTAACAACAGAACTTTTTATAAAACATCAAAACAGGACAAGTAGGATATTTCTATCAAGGTATTTTCTGAATTCAGCGTCATACTTACCACTGATTTCCAGTTTGACGCGACGAGCCAGCACCGTTCCTTTGGAGTTAGAGGCGAGACAGTCGTACAGACCTTCGTCCGTAATGTTTCTCTTCCGTTTGTTGACCACTTTCCGAAAGAAAAGTGAGCCATTGGTGGTTTTGGATATCCGGTTGTCGAGGTTGAGGGGAACCCCGTTTTTCAACCAGGTTATTGTAGGTAGACCATATCTGGGACTGGACGTCACTGAACAGTTAAGAAGTAACTTCCAATTCTTCTGTGCGATCACATGCTGGCTGTCTTGGCGGTTTAGCACCCCGATCCCAGTGTCTATGGCCAACCCAACCTCTATCCCTGCAAAGGCAAAAATATAGACATTAATAAATATCACATTATATTGGCCAACCCAGTAAAGGCAAAAATATAGACATCATTAATACACAATATTTATCATGTAATCAGATTGTGATGCAATGAATTCTTATGTACGATACTTTTGTCTGTAGTCTGAAGCATTTCTGTCGGCTTTACCTGCATTGTGAAGTAATAATTATTTTAATATGGTTTGTTTGTTTTTGTTTAAACGTCCTATAAACAGCAAGGGTTATTTAAGGACATGCCAGGATTTGGAGCTGGAGGAAAGCCGGAGTACCCAGAGAAAAACCACCGGACTACAGTCAGTACCTGGCAAACTGCCCCACGTGGGTTTCGAACTCACAACCCAGAGGTGGAGGGCTAGTGATAAAGTGTCGGAACACCTGGCCACCGTGGCCCCTAGTTTAATATGGACAATATGACATCACATCATGATATGAAAACAAGTGCTGCAAAATGATTTTGTCCCCACATTTTTACGTTAAAACAAAATGTCTTTTCTGGCAAAAAGGTTTCCAATTCATAAGAGATTTTATGAAACTCAATCATCTTGAAATTCTAATAGTTGCTAGCTGAAGTTTGCAAATATAGAAATTTCGAAGACTTGTTTAATAAACAAGAAAATAAAGATACCAAATATTGCCATGAATGGAACATGTATATAATTGGATGTTTTGTTTTGTGCTCAATTTAGCCAGCAGAAAGAAACAAATTTCTGATTCTTCCGAGTTCTCACATGAGCAGCGTTCGAATTTAACGCTCGCACACTCGCTAAATGAGAGCTGATTTTTCATTTTGCGAGTAGAAAATTGTGGTACTCGCATTTTTCTGCGAGTGCATATAAATCCTGGTAAAACAGACACACATAGTAAAACATCGACGAAAACTTTAAACAAAAACCGACACACAGACAATGCATTATTGGTGACGCTTGTACACAGCACTCGCTAGTTTCAAGCGTCTCAAAGACTACGATATACATGAATATATTGTAATGGAAAAGAAACGAGAGTTTCCGAGAAACAAAACGTGATGTCTCGCTAGCATGGCTGACATAATCAATTTTTTTTAAGTCAGCCGCTGCCGGAACATCAAATGAAAAGATCGGCGAAAATAATGAGAGCAAGGACACATGTAGAGAAAGTAGCCCAACTTCTAAGAAAAAAGTGACATCATCCCAAAACCAACAAAACAAACTGTCGAGAAATGGGAACTGCATATTGACCTGGAAAAAAAAATTGACGATGATCATGTGCACGTTATTGAAATTTATTGCAAAACTTGCAAAGAATATAGTCCCGACAAGTCATCATCAGTAAATATTTTGTTCTTAATTAAAATTCTATCAGCACTTACTGTATTGTCCATTTTCTAATTTAACAAGTCAACTTCAGATATGACAAAAACAAAATGAAATTTTTAAACAAAAAAAATTCGGGTTTTTTTTCCAAATCACGAATATGTTGTAAAATCATGATGGACAGGGAATAGCATTTTAATTAGATAGAATTAATACTTATTTCATTATTAGTCAAAGATTTTATGAGAAATCATACGTGATTAAATCAAATGAAATGACTGATTTTTTTTGATTTTTTGTTCTCTTGAAAATAAATTATAACATGTAAGTAATATATAGGATCAAAATCCTTCAATATTCATTGATCTTGAAGTTGATGATATTTGAAGGGAGTATACCCTGGCTTATATGAACAGTGAGTTAAATAAAACAAAAAACAAAACAAAAATTAATTGTATTTTGGCTCAAATAAAAACTTTATTTGAAGCAACTGTTCTTTTGTTTGTGGTTCTGAAAAGTAAAGATTATTCATCATAAAACATCTGTTATATTTAATGTTAACACATAATTTCAAAATTGCGAGTAAGTTTGTAATTTTGCGAGTTAAAATTTTATCCACTCGCAACAACGTGCGAGTTACTAAACAAGAGGCCCATGGGCCTTAACGGTCACCTGAGATTTGAAATATTTCAGTTTATTTAATTGACCCTTTTTGCCCCCCCCCCCCCCCCCCCCCCCCCCATCAGCCCCTAGGGGTCAGTCAGGGCCAACATATGCATATTATCAAACTTTCATTCCATGCTGAAAATGTTAACCAGAATGAATTCCAATAGAAATCAAAACAAATCAGTCAAAAATGTGATTTCCCTATATAAACTATAGTAAAATTTACCCCCTCCCCAGGGGCAAACTTGTGACCCCAGGGTCATGAAATTTAAAATTTCAATAAAGCACCACAAGACCCTTCAAACTATAAAGAGTATTTGATTCCACCTTATTTCAGTCTTGAGAAGAAGATTTTTGAAATTTCAGTCAATTTGAACCTTTTTAGCCCCGTCCATCAGCCCCGGGGGGGTCAGTCAGGGCCAACATGTGCATGCCATCAAACTGTCATCCCACGCTGACAATGTTTACAAAATTAGAATGAATTCCAAAACCAATAAAAGTCAAAAATGTTATTTCCCTATATAAACTATAGTAAAGCTTAGCCCCGCCCCAGGGGCAAACTTGAGACCCCAGGGTCATGAAATTCACAATTTTGGTAAAGAACCTTCAAACCCAGCCATCTATGAAGTGTATTTGATTCTATCATATCTGAGAGTAGAGAAGAAGATTTGTGAAATTTCAGTCAATTTGGCCCTTTTTAGCCCCGCCCATCAGCCCCTGGGGGTCAGTCAGGGCCAACATGTGCATGCCATCAAACTGTCATCCCATGCTGACAATGTTTACAAAATTAGAATGAATTCCAATAGAAATAAAACAAATTAAAATCAAAAATGTTATTTCCCTATATAAACTATAGTAAAGTTTAGCCCCGCCCCAGGGGCAAACTTGAGACCCCAGGGTCATGAAATTCACAATTTTGGTAAAGAACTTTCAAACCCAGCCATCTATGAAGTGTTTTTGATTCTATCATATCTGAGAGTAGAGAAGAAGATTTGTGAAATTTCAGTCAATTTGGCCCTTTTTAGCCCCGCCCATCAGCCCCTGGGGGTCAGTCAGGGCCAACATGTGCATGCCATCAAACTGTCATCCCATGCTGACAATGTTTACAAAATTAGAATGAATTCCAATAGAAATAAAACAAATTAAAGTCAAAAATGTGATTTCCCTATATAAACTATAGTAAAGTTTAGCCCCTCCCCAGGGGCAAACGTGAAACCCCTGGGTCATGAAATTTACAATTATGGTAAAACACCTTAAGACCCTTCCATCTATGAAGAGTGTTTGATTCCAGCATATCTGAGAGTAGAGAAGAAGATTTTTGAAGTTTTAGTCAATTTGACCCTTTTTGGCCCCGCCCCTCAGGCCCCTGGGGGGTGGGGACCATATAATTTACAATTTTGGTTGACTTTTAGCCATAGAAGCTTCCTGCCAAATTTCATAGAATTTGGTTTGTGGGTTTTGGAGAAGAAGTCGAAAATGTAAATTGTTTACGGACGCACGACGGACGACGGACGACGCACGACGGACGACGCACGACGCACGACGACGGACAAAAGGGGATTAGAATAGGTCACTTGAGACTTTGTCTCAGGTGACCTAAAAAGTTAAATTCTACCCCTGCATGAGTTGCCTCTTAACCATCATACAGCGGAGTGAAGCAGGTATTTTCATGTTCAGTGACAAACAGGGGTGAATTGTATACAAGAAACTATCATAAAATATTAATATTACTACAGAATGTCATCGGTGTCACAGCTTGTTGACAAGCATTTAATGACATCCTTCATTTTATCAAACCATTAAATCGTGACAACCAGTCCATGAAACTTCACAGGTTTTAGTGGAACTCTTCAGGGTACAAATTATGTACGTGGCATATACATCTGTAATGATTCAGCCAAAATGTGGACAAAAATAAAGAAATCTTCACTGTGAATTTCAGAAGAAATTGGGAAGATATTTTGCTGTTTAAAGATTTAATCAGAAATCAGTTATATCAAGTTCACAGCTTCATGTGTTAATATTTGTCTCTTTATTCTCTCATTATTCCTTTTCTGGGGTTTTTTGGGGGCTTTGTTACAATTTTTATTATTTTTCCTTTTTTGTAATTCTAATGTTTTTTATAGGTTTTTTCTAATTATCTTCTTTTTAAAAAATTTATTAAGTCATTATTTCAGGTGGGTTTTTATTTTTGTTAATTTATTTTATTTTCCCTTCTACATTATATGTATTTTTTATCAAGTAATTATTTTAGAAATTTTATTTTTTGTTTACATACATATGTATTTTCTTTTTCCTTCTAAATAATATTTATTTTTTAATAAGTCATTATTTTAATAATTTTTTGCTTACATATTTTCTTTTTCCTTCTACATAACATGTAATAAAACTAATTAGATTCCCTTAGAAGAAACATTGCGATTCAAATTTAAATATAACTCTAAATATCAGAATGTAAATACTACTCCATTTTAGCCCTGAAGGCAACACTCACAATAAACCATCAAGTTTATTACAATGAAGGCACACTAATCCTGGCCGACTATGGCCCTACAATGTACAACATATTCACCGGCTTTGTGTAGAGCATCAGAATCAGATCAATACTATTTCTATGTTTACAATCCGGAATGCTACGACCCAAAGATACACAGCTATATAGTGTAGGTACAGCCCAGGAGCCCGAATCAGGTCACCTCGGTCACGATTAATCAACATAGGACTGATCAACAGCTGATTGGTCGACCACATATCACCGTCATTAGCGATTGGTCGACCACATATCGCTGTCATTAGCAGAATAATATACCCAATGTTTTTTTACCTCAAGGCTACACTTCCTACACAGTACATCTATATCAAGCCCGATTTTCTCACCACAAATTTAAATCCAACTCTTAAATTAATCCTTCAATCTACACTCACTCATAATATCTATGTTTGTTTATCGGAAAATCTACAAATTTTTAAAAAAATTCCAATTTTATTTCTTTTGATAATACATTTGTAAATAAAAGACTTAATTCATCCTTTATGTAGAACTTTGTCAGTCTGACATCAAAACAAACATTTAGTTATGATATGAAAATAAATGTCAATAAAAATGTTTAGGGTTTCAGCCAACTATAACATACACAGCACTTTATAGTCTATCCATGAAAATCACACCAAGTCCTCAACATTAAAGATCCTTGCCTCAAACTACATCAACAGTAAGATGAAACTTGCTGTCCGAAGCTGGATTCAGAGATAAAGGATTAAGGAAAATCTTATCGTGACTTGTCCTGTTATAAATATGACCGAAAATCTTATCGTGACTAATGTCCTGTAATAAATATGACCGAAAAAAATCTTATCGTGACTTGTCCTGTAATAAATATGACCGAAAATCTTATCGTGACTAATGTCCTGTAATAAATATGACCGAAAATCTTATCGTGACTAATGTCCTGTAATAAATATGACCGAAAATCTTATTGTGACTTGTCCTGTAATAAATATGACCGAAAATCTTATCGTGACTTGTCCTGTAATAAATATGACTGAAAATCTTATCGTGACTTGTCCTGTAATAAATATGACCAAAAATCTTATCGTGACTTGTCCTGTAATAAATATGACCTATCATATCTAGAATAAAAGATTATAAGTAATTTTTATAATTTCTTCTAGTAGAAGAAAACTGATCTGTCCCCTATAACAGGACTACATAGATCTAAAGGGTCCAATTTCTTATCTTAAAGACCGATCTGTCCCCTAAAACATGGCTTTACAGTGTCCCCCATGAAACTGCAACAGTAGTTTTGGCTGATTTTTTATTTTTCAAATTGGATGCTGTGATATTTAGTTATAATCTTGTGACTAATAACCATAGATTTTACTCTGTGATATTCAAGTCATAATATTTAACAGATTTCATAACTATTAACAGTGATTTCTTTACATAAGTAGTGAAATGAATTTAGATACAGACACGCTTTGCTTTAGTTTGGTTGATTTAACATCCAATTAACAGCCAGGGTCATTTGAGGACGTGCCAGGTTTTGGAGGTGGAGGAAAGCCGGAGTACCAGGAGAAAAACCACCGGCCTACGGTCAGTACCTGGCAACTGCCCCAAGTAGGTTTCGAACTCGCAACCCAGAGGTGGAGGGCTAGTGATAAAGTTTCGGGACACCTTAACCACTCGGCCACCGCGGTCCCTATATAGAGATGCACAACCCCACACCATAAAAAATGCTTTATAAACATATGTTTACAAGTTATTAAACACTGTTTTCCTCGACAGATGTTTGTTAATAATGCTAAACGGAGAAAGCCGAACGGAGTCATGTGGATGTGACCAATCCACACGGCATTCTGCTTACGAGCAGTAACATTATTCATTCTCGTAGGACCTACGATAATGTTTTTGTTTCGCATCGATTTATGTATTTACAAAACAAGGGTATGGACAATTTTAATTTTTGTAAATAAAGGAAGCTGTCTTAGCTATCTAGTATTTTTTTTTTAATATACATTAATATGCCTGCAAGGATTTTTCTCACTAGTTTGAGATTGGGGCCTTTTTGCCTCATTTTGGGAAGAAAATTGGTGAATTTGGGAAAAGTTTTCTGGAGTGAACTGCAAATTTTGGCAATTTGGTTTTAAAATGAAATAATTCCGATTGGGAATAGGGCCCTGATTATCGGCCCCAAAAAGCCTCCAGAAAAAACCCTGTCCTGATATTATATTTTTATATATTTTAATTTATTATAATTTATATAATTATTACATAATTCGGATTATAATTATATATTATAATGTCATAATTTATATTTTAAATATTTTCCAACAGTGATTTTTATAGTTACAGTCCCTTGAATACATATATATATAGTGAGAAGCTGATTTTGCAAATAAAACAATTCCAATTGTTCCTCTAATGTCAGCTGGTTTGAAACGAAACATTAACATTTGATAGAACGGTGTGAAACACACCCCAGTATCACATCTCCTCGATTTGAAGTGAAGTATTTAATGTCTCCTATAGGAACAAGGGCTGTCGAATGACATGACCTGATTCTATTCAAATAGTATAGTGCTCAGGACTTGTAAGCTATAAATAGCGAAATAGCGGAATAAACGGAAAAAAGAGTTTAGTATTGTCGCCAAGGGATCAATATGCCTTTAGAACAATCGTTGTTTCCAGTAAATTGTCTTTTACCTGACGAAAGACTGTTAGTTGAGCAATACTAGTCAATCGACAACCTTCCCCAAAAGGGGTATTTAAGCGAACAGGCAAACACTCCACCACTGTCATTCACAAAGTTTTACCTACGACATACCACAAATACCTTCTAGTATTCCTCGAGCCAAAACCTCCCGATCAACACACCAACCTTTGACCTCTAAAGGTCAAAAGGCTGTAGCCTCGCTTCAACCAGTAATCCTACAACAGTTCAAGTTCATTTTTTGTTCTCTGGGAGGTCTTATTTTTTTCCTGATATTTCATTTCGGGAATAATAGAATTTTGATACACATAACACAAATGTGTGTATACATACCACACTAGTGTTAAACTCCTGTAACTTAATATACACAAACGATTCACAATATATATACACACACAACACACCTATGTTTACCTGTATATACACACACAACACACCTATGTTTACCTGTATATACACACACAACACACCTATGTTTACCTGTATATACACACACAACACACCTATGTTTACCTGTATATACACTCACAACACACCTATGTTTACCTGTATATACACACACAACACACCTATGTTTACCTGTATATACACACACAACACACCTATGTTTACCTATATATACACACACAACACACCTATGTTTACCTATATATACACTCACAACACACCTATGTTTACCTGTATATACACTCACAACACACCTATGTTTACCTATATATACACACACAACACACCTATGTTTACCTATATACACACACAACACACCTATGTTTACCTGTATATACACACACAACACACCTATGTTTACCTATATATACACACACAACACACCTATGTTTACCTATATACACACACAACACACCTATGTTTACCTGTATATACACACACAACACACCTATGTTTACCTGTATATACACACACAACACACCTATGTTTACCTGTATATACACACACAACACACCTATGTTTACCTGTATATACACTCACAACACACCTATGTTTACCTGTATATACACACACAACACACCTATGTTTACCTGTATATACACACACAACACACCTATGTTTACCTATATATACACACACAACACACCTATGTTTACCTATATATACACTCACAACACACCTATGTTTACCTGTATATACACTCACAACACACCTATGTTTACCTATATATACACACACAACACACCTATGTTTACCTATATACACACACAACACACCTATGTTTACCTGTATATACACACACAACACACCTATGTTTACCTATATACACACACAACACACCTATGTTTACCTATATACACACACAACACACCTATGTTTACCTGTATATACACACACAACACACCTATGTTTACCTATATATACACACACAACACACCTATGTTTACCTATATACACACACAACACACCTATGTTTACCTGTATATACACACACAACACACCTATGTTTACCTGTATATACACTCACAACACACCTATGTTTACCTGTATAATTATGCAGGCAGGTACAACTTAATCAGTAAGTAGTATAATGAGACCTAGTTTCCATGCCCTTTTAATGACTTTTTTCATAGATTAATGAGAGTTTTTTCTTCTATACCTTATCTACTTTCACTGTTATCAAACATGGTCTACAGGTAACTTTCATAATTGTTTTCCTCTGGCCATGTTATTACAATGTATTAAATTATATGTAATATATATAACAAAGAATTTTTTTAGGTGCTAAATTGTATCTATCAGAAGAAAACTGACTAATTTTCATTTTTCCTCTGGCCAATTTTAAGAGTGATATCAGTTGCTAATTTTTTCTATCAATCAAAAGAAAACTTTGAATAATTTTCATTTTTCCTCTGTTTCTTAGGATTCCATCAGGTGCTAATTTATATACATTTTTTTTTAAAGGAAAATCTTGTTGAATTTTCATGGCTTTCCCCCTCATGTATCGATCCCTTTTCATGTTGACTGAAAGTTCCCAATTATTGTGGGTTAAAATTCCTTTAATAAACAAACAGGTCTGGTATTGCTTTAATAAACAAACAGGTCTGGTATTGCTAAAATCATGAGGTGAAACTAGACATAAATGGTAGTGGTAAATGGGCAGCAATTTGACACAAGTTGACCACAATTTTAATTTCTTGACCAGGACAACAAAGCTATACTACTTCACTACTATCACCTTAGGCATACCTTGACCAGTTTCTGGACAGGTAAAAGTGTAAGTGACCAGCTATATATAGCTAGCTGTAACTGTGCATGTCCTGCCAATGGTAATCAAACAAAACAGGTCTTGACCTCAATAAGCCTGGCCTGGCCTTGAGAGCTTGACCAGTCATTCCCCTCTCAACATGTCAATACAAATAAATACTGAGGCACCCACAGGGAGCAGGCCAGTCAGATCAGAATTCAAATAATACAAATACTGAGGCACCAACGGGGACAGACCAGAATTCAATTAATACCAATACTGAGGCACCAACGGGGGTACGGACCAGAATTCAATTAATACAAATACACGGGGGTACAGACCAGAATTCAATTAATACAAATACAGAGGCACAAACGGGGGTACGGACCAGAATTCAATTAATACAAATACAGAGGCACAAACGGTGAGTTGGATATCTCAAAACAAATACTGAGGCACCAACGGGGAGTTAGATATCTCAATATAAATACAGAGGTACTAATGGGGAGTTAGATATCTCAATATACATACTGAGGTACTGACAAGGAGTAGGATATCTCAATATAAATACTGAGGTACTAACGGGGAGTAGGATATCTCAATATAAATACTGAGGTACTAACGGGGAGTAGGATATCTCAATATAAATACTGAGGTACTGACAAGGAGTAGGATATCTCAATACAAGAGGCCCAGAGGGCCTGTATCGCTCACCTGGTTTCATGAGATATGAAACAAGAATGATGCTTCAGTATATTGTCGCTGGTATTGCTATGTCAATAAGCATTTTATATGGGTACATTTACATTGGTTTTATTTTAATGCTAAAAATGCCAAAAAGTGTAAAATTTTGAATCCCCACCCAATAACCATGCTACCATACAAATGTGAGTAATATCCATTGCTTAGTTTCAGAGAAGTGGTTTAAAACAAATTGACCAATTTTGGCCCCGCCTCTCAGGCCCTTTGGGGGTCAGTCCCACCATTTGTACAATTTTGAATCCCCACCCCATAGGGATGCTACCAGGCAAATATGAGCGCTATCCATTGCTCACTTTCAGAGAAGAAGTCGTTTATATCAATATAGCCCAATTGACCCCTTTTGGCCCCGCCCCTCAGGCCCCTGGGGGGCCAGCCCCATCATTTGTACAATTTTGAATCCTCACCCCATAGTGATGCTACCAGGCAAATATGAGCGATATCTAATGCACGGTTTCAGAGAAGAAGTCGTTCATATCAATATAGCCAAATTGACCCCTTTTGGCCCCGCCCCTCAGGCCCCTGGGGGCCAGCCCCATCATTTGGACAATTTTGAATCCTCACCCCATAGTGATGCTACCAGGCAAATATGAGCGATATCCATTGCTCGGTTTCAGAGAAGAAGTCGTTTATATCAATTTAGCTAAATTGACCATATTTGGCCCCGCCCCTCAGGCCCCTTGGGGGAACAGCCCTCTCATTTGTACAATTTGGAATCCCCACCCCGCAGTGATGATACCAGGCAAATATGAGCGATATCCATTGCTTGGTTTCAGAGAAGAAGTCGTTTATATCAATATAGCCAAATTGACCACATTTGGCCCCGCCCCTCAAGCCCCTTGGGGGCCAGCCCCATCATTTGTACAATTTTGAATCCTCACCCCATAGTGATGCTACCAGGCAAATATGAGCGATATCCAATGCACGGTTTCAGAGAAGAAGTCGTTCATATCAATATAGCCAAATTGACCCCTTTTGGCCCCGCCCCTCCGGCCCCTGGGGGCCAGCCCCATCATTTGTACAATTTTGAATCCTCACTCAATAGTGATGCTACCAGGCAAATATGAGTGATATCCATTGCTCGGTTTCAGAGAAGAAGTCGTTTATATCAATTTAGCTAAATTGACCATATTTGGCCCCGCCCCTCAGGCCCCTTGGGGGAACAGCCCTCTCATTTGTACAATTTGGAATCCCCACCCCGTAGTGATGATACCAGGCAAATATGAGCGATATCCATTGCTTGGTTTCAGAGAAGAAGTCGTTTATATCAATATAGCCAAATTGACCGCATTTGGCCCCGCCCCTCAGGCCCCTTGGGGGCCAGCCCCATCATTTGTACAATTTTGAATCCTCACCCCATAGTGATGCTACCAGGCAAATATGAGCGCTATCCATTGCTCACTTTCAGAGAAGAAGTCGTTTATATCAATATAGCCCAATTGACCCCTTTTGGCCCCGCCCCTCAGGCCCCTGGGGGGCCAACCCCATCATTTGTACAATTTTGAATCCTCACCCCATAGTGATGCTACCAGGCAAATATGAGCGCTATCCATTGCTCACTTTCAGAGAAGAAGTCGTTTATATTAATATAGCAAAATTGACCCCTTTTGGCCCCGCCCCTCAGGCCCCTGGGGGCCAGCCCCATCATTTGTACAATTTTGAGTCCCCTACCCATAGGGATGCTTCTGACCAAATTTGATCAAATTCTGATCTGCGGTTATGAAGAAAAAGTCAATTGTTGACGGACGGACGGACGACGGACGACAGACGACGGACGGACGGACGGACGGACGGACGGACGGACAGACGACGGACGCCACGGTATGGCATAAGCTCACCTTGGTCCTTCGGACCAGGTGAGCTAATAAATACTGAGGTACTGACAAAGAGTAGGATATCTCAATATAAATACTGAGGTACTGACAAGGAGTAGGATATCTAAATAATACTGAGGTGTGTGTAGGTAGCTGAGTATCAATAATACTGAGGTATGTGTAGGTAGCTGGATATCTCAATAATACTGAGGTGTGTGTAGGTAGCTGGATATCTCAATAATACTGAGGTGTGTGTAGGTAGCTGAGTATCAATAATACTGAGGTATGTGTAGGTAGCTGAGTATCAATAATACTGAGGTATGTGTAGGTAGCTGAGTATCAATAATACTGAGGTGTGTGTAGGTAGCTGAGTATCAATAATACTGAGGTGTGTGTAGGTAGCTGAGTATCAATAATACTGAGGTGTGTGTAGGTAGCTGAGTATCAATAATACTGAGGTGTGTGTAGGTAGCTGAGTATCAATAATACTGAGGTGTGTGTAGGTAGCTGGATATCTCAATAATACTGAGGTATGTGTAGGTAGCTGGATATCTCAATAATACTGAGGTGTGTGTAGGTAGCTGGATATCTCAATAATACTGAGGTGTGTGTAGGTAGCTGGATATCTCAATAATACTGAGGTATGTGTAGGTAGCTGGATATCTCAATAATACTGAGGTACAGTAAAACTCGGATAAGTCGAAGTCGACGGGACCAAGCAAAATATTCGACTTATCCGATGGTTCGACTTATCCGTGTTTGTATACGGAGACAAAACCCAACTATCATCGGTTGTATGCAGAACAAGTGCTTGCATGATAAGATAGTCGAAAATAAGCAATACATAATAACAAAGAAATTAATTAATTGTACATGATAACAATTATTCCTTTATCTAATAAACAATATTGTGCACAGTTACAGATAAAAACAAAGTTCATGCGTAAAATAGTCTTTGACATAGACACACGATTTACACACGGGAGTCGCAAATGACAGCATAATATTCTATGAAAACGTTACATATATTATAAGAATATAAATGCATATATTGTACTCATATTATCTATCTTTAAATCCGTTTATATTGTTCTCCAATTTAACAATATTAAACAATAAACAGTCCGGGAAAATTGATCGATCGTACGCGTGCTGATTTTGTATCAAAGGTGAAGGCCGCGGTCAGTGTTTTATCGGCTGCATAATCATGCATTGCCACAATCTTTTGAACAGAGTAAAAACATTCCGCATATCATTGTTACTATTGCATCGTCGTATTCAGAATTTAGGCATATATAGATAAATCAATGACAGACAGGTATTTTTCTTTGCATTTTTCGATGGAAGATATGTAATTTATCGTTTACTTTTTCCTTATTTTTTCGGCGGCCTTGTGCATCAAAACAGTAAACAGAACACATTGGTTTGTAGACTAAAACGTGCACATTTTATTCTTAGTTATGTATACCTGAACGTTTTACTTCACCTGAGCACCTGTATAAACAATTGGATGATGCGTAACCGACAGCCGGAAACTAATAATAGGCTCTGTTTAGACCGTTACGGGTGATCGGTCACACTCGGTCAATCAGACGAGGCCAGCAAATTTTACCTGAGACAGCATGACGCCTCGATGTTCGACACAAAAATGGAAATTTTGGTATAGTTTAGAAGGGAGGGACCACAAAATATATTCGACACAACCGCAGTATTCGATTCAACAGTGTTCGAGTCATCCGTGCTTAATTTACTAAGATAAAGAAGGGAAAAAATCGGGACCGAACGAAACGTTCGACTCATCCGATGTATTCGATTCAACCGTGTTCGACACAAGTGAGTTTTACTGTATGTGTAGGTAGCTGGATATCTCAATAATACTGAGGTGTGTGTAGGTAGCTGGATATCTCAATACTACTGAGGTATGTGTAGGTAGCTGAGTATCAATACTACTGAGGTGTGTGTAGGTAGCTGAGTATCAATAATACTGAGGTATGTGTAGGTAGCTGGATATCTCAATAATACTGAGGTATGTGTAGGTAGCTGAGTATCAATAATACTGAGGTGTGTGTAGGTAGCTGGATATCTCAATAATACTGAGGTGTGTGTAGGTAGCTGGATATCTCAATACTACTGAGGTATGTGTAGGTAGCTGGATATCTCAATAATACTGAGGTGTGTGTAGGTAGCTGGATATCTCAATAATACTGAGGTATGTGTAGGTAGCTGGATATCTCAATAATACTGAGGTGTGTGTAGGTAGCTGAGTATCAATACTACTGAGGTATGTGTAGGTAGCTGAGTATCAATAATACTGAGGTATGTGTAGGTAGCTGGATATCTCAATAATACTGAGGTATGTGTAGGTAGCTGAGTATCAATAATACTGAGGTGTGTGTAGGTAGCTGAGTATCAATACTACTGAGGTATGTGTAGGTAGCTGGATATCTCAATAATACTGAGGTGTGTGTAGGTAGCTGAGTATCAATAATACTGAGGTATGTGTAGGTAGCTGAGTATCAATAATACTGAGGTATGTGTAGGTAGCTGGATATCTCAATAATACTGAGGTGTGTGTAGGTAGCTGAGTATCAATAATACTGAGGTATGTGTAGGTAGCTGAGTATCAATAATACTGAGGTATGTGTAGGTAGCTGGATATCTCAATAATACTGAGGTATGTGTAGGTAGCTGAGTATCAATAATACTGAGGTATGTGTAGGTAGCTGAGTATCAATACTACTGAGGTGTGTGTAGGTAGCTGAGTATCAATAATACTGAGGTATGTGTAGGTAGCTGAGTATCAATAATACTGAGGTGTGTGTAGGTAGCTGGATATCTCAATAATACTGAGGTATGTGTAGGTAGCTGAGTATCAATAATACTGAGGTATGTGTAGGTAGCTGAGTATCAATAATACTGAGGTATGTGTAGGTAGCTGAGTATCAATAATACTGAGGTATGTGTAGGTAGCTGAGTATCAATAATACTGAGGTGTGTGTAGGTAGCTGAGTATCAATAATACTGAGGTATGTGTAGGTAGCTGAGTATCAATAATACTGAGGTATGTGTAGGTAGCTGAGTATCAATAATACTGAGGTATGTGTAGGTAGCTGAGTATCAATAATACTGAGGTATGTGTAGGTAGCTGAGTATCAATACTACTGAGGTGTGTGTAGGTAGCTGAGTATCAATAATACTGAGGTATGTGTAGGTAGCTGAGTATCAATAATACTGAGGTATGTGTAGGTAGCTGAGTATCAATAATACTGAGGTATGTGTAGGTAGCTGAGTATCAATAATACTGAGGTATGTGTAGGTAGCTGAGTATCAATACTACTGAGGTATGTGTAGGTAGCTGAGTATCAATAATACTGAGGTATGTGTAGGTAGCTGAGTATCAATAATACTGAGGTATGTGTAGGTAGCTGAGTATCAATAATACTGAGGTGTGTGTAGGTAGCTGAGTATCAATAATACTGAGGTGTGTGTAGGTAGCTGAGTATCAATAATACTGAGGTGTGTGTAGGTAGCTGAGTATCAATAATACTGAGGTATGTGTAGGTAGCTGAGTATCAATAATACTGAGGTATGTGTAGGTAGCTGAGTATCAATAATACTGAGGTGTGTGTAGGTAGCTGGATATCTCAATAATACTGAGGTATGTGTAGGTAGCTGAGTATCAATAATACTGAGGTGTGTGTAGGTAGCTGAGTATCAATAATACTGAGGTATGTGTAGGTAGCTGAGTATCAATAATACTGAGGTGTGTGTAGGTAGCTGGATATCTCAATAATACTGAGGTATGTGTAGGTAGCTGAGTATCAATAATACTGAGGTGTGTGTAGGTAGCTGGATATCTCAATAATACTGAGGTGTGTGTAGGTAGCTGGATATCTCAATAATACTGAGGTGTGTGTAGGTAGCTGGATATCTCAATAATACTGAGGTATGTGTAGGTAGCTGGATATCTCAATAATACTGAGGTATGTGTAGGTAGCTGGATATCTCAATAATACTGAGGTATGTGTAGGTAGCTGAGTATCAATAATACTGAGGTGTGTGTAGGTAGTTGAGTATCAATAATACTGAGGTATGTGTAGGTAGCTGGATATCTCAATAATACTGAGGTGTGTGTAGGTAGCTGAGTATCAATAATACTGAGGTGTGTGTAGGTAGCTGAGTATCAATAATACTGAGGTATGTGTAGGTAGCTGGATATCTCAATACTACTGAGGTGTGTGTAGGTAGCTGGATATCTCAATAATACTGAGGTATGTGTAGGTAGCTGAGTATCAATAATACTGAGGTGTGTGTAGGTAGCTGAGTATCAATAATACTGAGGTATGTGTAGGTAGCTGGATATCTCAATAATACTGAGGTATGTGTAGGTAGCTGAGTATCAATAATACTGAGGTATGTGTAGGTAGCTGGATATCTCAATAATACTGAGGTGTGTGTAGGTAGCTGGATATCTCAATAATACTGAGGTATGTGTAGGTAGCTGAGTATCAATAATACTGAGGTGTGTGTAGGTAGCTGGATATCTCAATAATACTGAGGTGTGTGTAGGTAGCTGAGTATCAATAATACTGAGGTATGTGTAGGTAGCTGGATATCTCAATAATACTGAGGTATGTGTAGGTAGCTGAGTATCAATAATACTGAGGTATGTGTAGGTAGCTGAGTATCAATAATACTGAGGTATGTGTAGGTAGCTGGATATCTCAATACTACTGAGGTATGTGTAGGTAGCTGAGTATCAATAATACTGAGGTGTGTGTAGGTAGCTGAGTATCAATAATACTGAGGTGTGTGTAGGTAGCTGAGTATCAATAATACTGAGGTATGTGTAGGTAGCTGGATATCTCAATAATACTGAGGTATGTGTAGGTAGCTGGATATCTCAATACTACTGAGGTATGTGTAGGTAGCTGGATATCTCAATACTACTGAGGTATGTGTAGATAGCTGGATATCTCAATAATACTGAGGTGTGTGTAGGTAGCTGGATATCTCAATAATACTGAGGTGTGTGTAGGTAGCTGGATATCTCAATAATACTGAGGTGTGTGTAGGTAGCTGGATATCTCAATAATACTGAGGTATGTGTAGGTAGCTGAGTATCAATACTACTGAGGTGTGTGTAGGTAGCTGAGTATCAATAATACTGAGGTGTGTGTAGGTAGCTGGATATCTCAATAATACTGAGGTGTGTGTAGGTAGCTGAGTATCAATAATACTGAGGTGTGTGTAGGTAGCTGAGTATTAAAGAAGGAGCAGTAAATCTCAGACAGGGAAAGAAGCTTGAATTTGTTTTTAATTCCATTTTGTTGCGACTGTTTGGACCAAAACGATCAATATGATAGATTTGTTTTCTGTATATATCTAGAATATAACTATGATACTGAAATAAACAGGTGCTTCTATGAACATAACAAAAGGAGGTTTCAGGTAGGAACAGAAAATTTAGGTAATAGAAAATTCTATTTTAACCTCATAAATGAAACATGCACAAAGAAATATTTAAGAAATAGCTAGTTAAAGTGAGTTACTTATTTAATGGTGATTTTATCTTATTTTTAGCTAGAGGGTCATGTAGCATTACACTATATATAGTCAATAATGTTAACAACTGAAGGCCAAGTGAGCTAAAAATAGAACAGTTCTGAAAACTAAATAAATTCCTATCTTTCCAATTTAAGTTGATGAAGAAAATTAAATCATTAATATTCTTTTTCTGTTATTGAAAAAAAAATTTTTTTTAAACTTTTCCCGTTTTTTTTTTTTTTTTTTAGCAAACAAAATAAAATCCTGTCTTTTTGTGTAATTACCCGTTAGATAATGATCTGAATTAGGGAATCTTTTCAAAACTGGATGTAGGTCTCTGGCCTCTCCTCCCACTGTTTACAGCCGTTTTATCAATAGCATGAGAGCTATGTTTATTCCGACCTGACCTTTGTGGCTTCCTTACCCAGTACTCAATACAACCACCGATGATGACAGTATCATCTCTGAAGCAATTAGGCCAGGGATATTGGCGATGACTCATCGGAACTGCTGAAATCTTTCCAGTGCTGTCAAGGTAGAAGGATGAATACCCCTTGAGGGGCCTCATTGCCAGCCAAAAGTAATCCCACTATCCTCACATTAGCCATTTACCTTCATGTTCTTCTAAAACCCACCAAAGAAAGTCAAGGGGCCCCAAGAAGGTTTTTTTTTAAATTATTTATAGTTTTACCCAGATTTAAATATGGTTTTGTCATCTTTAGAATCTGAATTTGAGGCAATTTCTACTCCTTTATACATCTGAAATAGTAAAAAAAATCTTTTAATAATTTCATGAATTATTTTCAAACATTTTTACTGATTTAAATTGATAACCAATCAACTCACATTTATAAAGCCAGCATTTTTCTAGCTTGATTTTGTAGTATTTTCCATTGATTGTTTTTTTCTCACTAAGACTTTTTTCTAATCTTTTAAAAAACAGTTAACTTTATTTTTTTTAATTCCACTTAACCATACTTTGTTGAAATGTGTCCAAGTCATTAACTTTTCCCACCCTAAATTTCCTTAATGGACTACACCATGCTTTCATTTAGAACAATCCAAATCAATCATAGGGAAGTCAGCACCATCCATGACACCTAACCAATTTCAAATCTTGTTAAATTTATGCATAGTTATCTGATGTCTGTTCTAATTAAATATCAATTTTCTTTGATTTTGTTTAATATATCATTGGTGCTACAACAAGAAAGGGAAATTGATTCAGAGTTTTTTCGGGTTTTTTGGGGTTTTTTTTTATTTTTTTCCTTGTCTCTTTCTTTTTGATGTTGTTGGGTGGTTTTTTTTGTGAAAATATCACTTTAATTTATATTTTATTGGTTCACCTTGAATGAACAATTCTGTTTATGTTGGGGGTTTTTCACAAAGAAATAATTATCTCATGTTTTTTTTATTTTTCTCTCTCAGAATTTATCCACATTGACAGATATTTTTATATCAGAATTATCCACATGAACAGATATTTTTATATCAGAATTATCCACATTAACAGACTTTTTTATATCAGAATTATCCACATTAACAGATATTTTTATATCAGAATTATCCACATTAACAGATATTTTTATATCAGAATTATCCACATCAACAGACTTTTTTATATCAGAATTATCCACATGAACAATCCACATTAACAGACTTTTTTATATCAGAATTTTCCACATGAACAATCCACATTAACAGACTATTTTTATATCAGAATTATCCACATTAACAGATATTTTTATATCAGAATTATCCACATTAACAGATATTTTATATCAGAATTTATCCACATTAACAGATATTTTTATATCAGAATTATCCACATCAACAGACTTTTTTATATCAGAATTATCCACATGAACAATCCACATTAACAGACTTTTTTATATCAGAATTATCCACATTAACAGACTTTTTTATATCAGAATTATCCACATTAACAGATATTTTTATATCAGAATTATCCACATTAACAGATATTTTTATTACACTCAGGATTGATCCCGATATTTTTTTTTATCCACAGATTTTTGGGGTTAGGGTGATTCAACTACACCACAAAAGTGAATTCCCCACTGACATCAGTGTAGGTCATGTGTTAACGATTCAGCCAATGAACAAACTGGCACAATCATGGTCAGCAGGCTATAAATAGACGGACGATGACCAATCGAGGAATATATTGATCAATTTGACAGATTAATTCCTATACAACCATGCCAGTACTCATGGTATATGGGGTGTTGATCGATAAACTGACCTGATGAAGCTGGAAACTCTATATATCACCTCGGGTAGCAGAGAATTTCTGGGTTGATTTTGAGGTGTAATGCAGCAGATATCAGATAAAAACAAAACAATCTTGTGGCTTGGCATTAGATATCGGGTAAAATTAGATATCAGGGTAAAATACAACAATCTTGTGGTGTGGAATTAGATATCGGGTAAAAATACAACAATCTTGTGGTGTGGAATTAGATATCAGGGTAAAATTAGATATCAGGGTAAAATACAACAATCTTGTGGTGTGGAATTAGATATCGGGTAAAATTAGATATCAGGGTAAAATACAACAATCTTGTGGCTTGGCATTAGATATCGGGTAAAATTAGATATCAGGGTAAAATACAACAACCTTGTGGTGTGGAATTAGATATCGGGTAAAATTAGATATCAGGGTAAAATACAACAATCTTGTGGTGTGGAATTAGATATCGGGTAAAATTAGATATCAGGGTAAAATACAACAATCTTGTGGCTTGGCATTAGATATCGGGTAAAATTAGATATCAGGGTAAAATACAACAACCTTGTGGTGTGGAATTAGATATCAGGGGTAAAATACAACAATCTTGTGGTGTGGGAATTAGATATCAGGGTAAAATACAACAATATTGTGGAGTGGAATTAGATATCAGGGTAAAATACAACAACCTTGTGGTGTGGAATTAGATATCAGGGTAAAATACAACAATCTTGTGGTGTGGAATTAGATATCAGGGTAAAATACAACAATATTGTGGAGTGGAATTAGATATCGGGTAAAATACAACAATCTTGTGGTGTGGAATTAGATATCGGGGGTAAAATACAACAATCTTGTGGAGTGGAATTAGATATCAGGTAAAATACAACAATCTTGTGGGGTGGGATTAGATATCAGGTAAAATACAACAATCTTGTGGGGTGGAATTAAATATCGGGGTAAAATGTTTTACGTTTACATGTATATATACCGTGCGTTAAGTTAAACAATGTGTTTTTTACCATAAATTCCTGCTCTTTTTATCACTGCCCAACTTCAGATTAATAAACGAACATTAGTGTTCATTTAAAATATCAGTTGTAAATAGAATAAATTCATAAACAAATGAAATTTATTTATACACATGATCAGTTTGGGACTTACTAATCATAAATTATAATATCTGGCTCTGTGTACTTTTAGAAAACAAACTGAACAGAACGCATATAATCTAAAATCAATATTTTGGAATTCCAAAATGATATGTGTACATTATATTTGTGGGGCTGGATAGAAAACTTTTATGTCAAGGATCAATAAATGATTTATACAAGCAAGCCTACTCTGTTACAACAAACTTCCTACAGATATAAAACTCTATAAAATGTATTCAAAAAAATCAGAAAATAGTCATTATGGACGTCAACAAACAGGTTTTAAACACGAACATAAAAAGTTTTATGTCAAAATACTGATATTCTTGTTTTTATAATTCAGTGCTAAGCTAACCAGCCAACACCTGTGGAAGTGTACCTAAGTTTGTGCTCAGTAAATCTTCACCTGTCCTGAGTTAGGTCACATGGTCATCATGACCTGGCTTGTTGGAATTGAATTTCTAGATAACACCAAACAGACTCACAAAGGCCTGGCTGGTTGTTTACCTACTCACCACTCTGTAGGCACTGCCACTGTGAGGATCACATTCAGTGGAGCACAGATTTGTTTACCAGTGATATCCACCTCATGGGCACTGCTAACCAATGTATCTCTATGTTTAGTGCTAGTTCAATAATTCACTCTATGGACAGTTCACTCTATGGACAGTTCACTCTATGGGCACTGCTAACCACTGTATCTCAATGTTAAGTGCTAGTTCAATAATTCACTCTATGGACAGTTCACTCTATGGACAGTTCACTCTATGGGCACTGCTAACCACTGTATCTCAATGTTTAGTGCTAGTTCAATAATTCACTCTATGGACAGTTCACTCTATGGACAGTTCACTCTATGGGCACTGCTAACCACTGTATCTCAATGTTAAGTGCTAGTTCAATAATTCACTCTATGGACAGTTCACTCTATGGGCACTGCTATCGACTGTTTAGCTCTATGGGCACTGATATCGACTGTTTAGCTATGTGAAGTGCCAGTTCAATAAGCATTGTGTTCACCAACAATTTTAATTTTCTATGGGCACTGCTATCGACTGTTTAGCGATGTGAAGTGCCAGTTCAATAAGCATTGTGTTCACCAACAATTTTAAGTTTCTATGGGCAGTTCACCAACATTTTTAATTCACTCTATGGGCAGTTCACCAACATTTTTAATTCACTCTATGGGCACCGATAACTGTTTCTCTATGCTAGTTTAATGAAGTTTAACATTCACATACCCTATTTTACTACAAGCTATAGACATCTTTAGATAAGATATTTACCTTCATGATCGGCACTAGCTATATATATAGTCCATCATCAATTTACAATACTCCGCTCACTCTAGGTGAAAAAATCCTTTAACAAAGATTGATAAAAAGTGGTTTTCTTCTTTTTATATGGCAAATAAGAAATGGTTTCAGAAAGACAAATTTATTGTTTAGACGTTATCAATGATGCACATTTTATTGATTGATTAAAGTATTTTTATTATTATAGTTAGGCATTAGAAGTGTTAATTGTTTAAGAAAAATTTTCACAAAATTCAAAGGAGAAAGATATTTTTTAAATGTGATTACCTTATATATATAGGGGTTGGCAACAACTGTCCAGATTGTTAGAGAAATATTTGCGAAGTTGCAAAAATGCCTAATTATATTTCGCATTTAGTGATTGCAATTGGCAAAACGCACTGGATAGCATGAGCACAGTTTTTTCAACTGAAATATTTAATCCCAATGTCTCAGAACTCGGCAACGAAGCAGTCCGGACTTTCTTTCTCCCTTTAATATTCAGACTGAGACCATGACCAGTCCAGATTTCTCCCTCTCTCTACCTGATCACGAGTTCGAAACCTACGTGGGGCAGTTGCCAGGTACTGACCGTAGGCCGGTGGTTTTTCTCCGGGTACTCCGGCTTTCCTCCACCACCAAAACCTGGCACGGCCTAAATGACCCTGGCTGTTAATAGGATGTTAAACAAAAACAAACAAACTCTTCCTCACTCTGTGACCAGTCCAGATTTCCCTCCTCCTCACTCCATGACCAATCCAGATTTCCCTCTCCCTCACTCTATGACCAGTCCAAATTTCCCTCTTCCTCACTCTGTGACCAGTCCAGATTTCCCTCCTCACTCCATGACCAATCCAGATTTCCCTCTCCCTCACTCTATGACCAGTCCAAATTTCCCTCTCCCTCACTCTGTGACCATTCCAGATTTCCCTCCTCTTCCTCACTCCATGACCAATCCAGATTTCCCTCTCCCTCACTCTATGACCAGTCCAAATTTCCCTCTCCCTCACTCTGTGACCATTCCAGATTTCCCTCCTCCTCCTCACTCCATGACCAATCCAAATTTCCTTCTTCCTCACTCTGTGACCAGTCCAAATTTCCCTCTTCCTCACTCTGTGACCAGTCCAGATTTCTCCCTCTCCCCATGATAAGTCCAGATTTCTCCCTTTCCCTTGCCATAGTTTATATGACCCCTGTTGACCACCTATCAGTGTATTTAACTATCTCAGAATGACCTACCAGAACACTGACCTTTAGACTTGTGTAATACCTCAGTATACAGCTCTATAAAATCCCACAATACCTGGTATCTTAGGTCATGGTGGTCCTTCGGTGTCCAAATAAATAGCTCAACAATTTACACAGGTGAAAGTTGGCCTTTTTCTCACTGGTTTGGGAAAGGGCCTTTCTGTCTCAATTTGGGAAGAAAATTGGTGAATTGGGAAAGATTTGTTCAGTCATATACAGCAAATTTTGGGACTTTGGCTTATATATGAAATAATTTCAATTGGGAATGGGGGCCCATTAATGGCCCCCAAAAGCCCCCAGAAAAAGCCCTAGAAATTAAAGTGTCCAATTTGAGGGCCTGCATAAGAGTATTAGTTAGATTCGGAGCCTGGACAGTTCAGGCTATTCAGGGCCTGGATAACTAGAATGCTAGTTCAGTTGGTTAGTGTTGGCCTTTGTAACCTCAGCATTTCCCTAACCTGTGATGGTTGTGTTTCTCTGAAAGCCGAGGAGCCAACCAGTCCTGATTGTGTCCTTGGGCAAGACATGGGACAGGCCTCCCATACGTTGTTTTGGTGAGGTATCCACCGGCTACTACAAGGATACCCTGCCTAAAATAACACTGGCTGTTCAATGGGCAATCCAACAAAGAAGCCAGTGTTCAATTCTTGAAATCCTTCAACAGTTGATTTTACAGATTTGGCAAAGAAATGGAAAGAAATATTTAAAAAATACTGAATCAGTTTAATTACTGAAAATTTTACACATAAATGTAATCCTTATTTTTTTCTTATGTTTACTTCCTTTTTTCCTTGAAAGTGTAGTCTTGAATTTATAACGAAATATGACAAAGATTAGTATATCTTAAATATATCCTCATTCTTAGACAGAAGAAATTATGCAAAATATATTTTTCTATCTTGAATATATCCCAGTTAATTGATAATATAAGTTTATTTTAGATAATTATATATAATATTTAAACAAAGAGATTATAAGTATGTGGATTACATCTATATCACTAATTACTGTTTAAATTTGTCCCAAGTCCCTGTCATACATTATGTAGATGTGCTATTTTAAAGGCTGAATAAACAAATTTTGTGATATGATCAAATGAGTGAATCCACGTTAAAGTGACATTAATAAACATTTATTTGATTATTTTTTCTATAAATAAAAATAATTTTACAAACCAATCTGCAGCCTGTTGCTGGAAACAGACTCAAAGACAAAAATGAAACATCATCGGTTTTCAGTTATATAGAAGGTACCTGATACAGCTTTAGAACCCTTATAAACAATATCTATGATAGGTAGATTGACCTTCACCATTAATATCAATTAAAAGTAGGCCAGATTTCCTACACTCCCCTAGTTATATCAGCCATGTTTACTCACAAATGTTAGCAGGAATTTAACATCAAAGCCCAAGGCATCACTGTTTACATTTTGGACAGAGCAGTACCAAAAGAAAAATGTCTGCACAAGACACTCGCAAATTCCTGTAATTTATACTGACCCGGTTTTCACAGATCATCCAAAATATAGGACTTAAATACATCCTCTCTCTGTACCTCCCAACATGACATACATCCTCTCTCTGTACCTCCCCACACACACAACACACATCCTCTCTCTGTACCTCCCCACACACACGACACACATCCTCTCTCTGTACCTCCCCACACACACGACACACATCCTCTCTCTGTACCTCCCCACACACACAACACACATCCTCTCTCTGTACCTCCCCACACACATCCTCTCTCTGTACCTCCCAACATGACATACATCCTCTCTCTGTACCTCCCCACACACACAACACACATCCTCTCTCTGTACCTCCCCACACACACGACACACATCCTCTCTCTGTACCTCCCCACACACACAACACACATCCTCTCTCTGTACCTCCACACACACACAACACACATCCTCTCTCTGTACCTCCACACACACACAACACACATCCTCTCTCTGTACCTCCCCACACACAACACACATCCTCTCTCTGAACCTCCCCACACACACAACACACATCCTCTCTCTGTACCTCCCCACACACACAACACACATCCTCTCTCTGTACCTCCCGACACACATCCTCTCTCTGTACCTCCCCACACACAACACACATCCTCTCTCTGTACCCCCCCCCCCCCCCCCCCCCCCCCCACACACCAACACACATCCTCTCTCTGTACCTCCCCACACACACAACACACATCCTCTCTCTGTACCTCCCCACACACAACACACATCCTCTCTCTGTACCTCCCCACACACAACACACATCCTCTCTGTACCTCCCCACACACACAACACACATCCTCTCTCTGTACCTCCCACACACACGACACACATCCTCTCTCTGTACCTCCCCACACACACGACACACATCCTCTCTCTGTACCTCCACACACACACAACACACATCCTCTCTCTGTACCTCCCCACACACACAACACACATCCTCCCTCTGTACCTCCCCACACACAACACACATCCTCTCTCTGTACCTCCCCACACACAACACACATCCTCTCTCTGTACCTCCACACACACACATCCTCTCTGTACCTCCCCACACACACAACACACATCCTCTCTCTGTACCTCCCCACACACACAACACACATCCTCTCTCTGTACCTCCCCACACACACAACACACATCCTCTCTCTGTACCTCCCCACACACACAACACACATCCTCTCTGTACCTCCCCACACACACAACACACATCCTCTCTCTGTACCTCCCCACACACACGACACACATCCTCTCTCTGTACCTCCCACACACACGACACACATCCTCTCTCTGTACCTCCCCACACACACGACACACATCCTCTCTCTGTACCTCCCCACACACACGACACACATCCTCTCTCTGTACCTCCCCACACACATCCTCTCTCTGTACCTCTCCACACACATCCTCTCTCTGTACCTCCCCACACACATCCTCTCTCTGTACCTCCCCACACACACAACACACATGCTTTCTCAGTACATCAATAATTATTTTCAATCGAGCCTTTTCATAAATCTAGAACTGATATACCATTAAAATAAAATAAATCAAGTTCAATCTATCAATCACCAACAGGATCTGTGTTGACAGGTGCTGTACAATCTTCACAATATTCATATTAATCAACATTTATATACATATAAAATTTATAAACATGTTTCACTTATCTGATATAGCAAATGATCATCTACATATATATAGAACATTTCACATACTCTCCTCGAAAATATCAATTTGAATTCATTTTTATTGATATTCAAATTATTTGATCTATTTAGGTCAAATACCTTTTTTGATCATTATTCATTTATTCAATTTTTTTTTTTTTTTATTCTTGCTGACATACTTATACAACTAAATATGGAAGTCAGGTGTTGATCGATATCCGGTATTTATCAACACTCTCAAAACGCATCTGGTATATATATTTCCCTAGCAATATTAATTCAGACATAGCATGTTGTATTCTTAGCAATCTGTTTTCCAAATTCAAATGATTTATTTGTCACTGTGTATCTCGATGAATTGTCAATGATTGTATTCAACCAGTGTTGAGAAGATGAAATTCCTGATTAATCAAATTAAAAGTATGTTAATTATATAATTGTCTCATTTCTAGAGATTCATTAAATCAACATGACATTTGTCTCCACTCAAAAAATTCACCACATTCATGGTATTTGTATCACTCCAGAAATCTAACAAATTCTTAGTTTTTGTGTCGGCTTGAGAAATTCAACAAATTCATTGCATTCTTCCCATCTCTAGAAATTCATCAAATCCACATGACATTTGTCTGAATGAAATTCATGGCATTTGTCTCAGCTCAAGAAATTATCAAATTCATGGTATTTGTTTCATTATTATTAATTTGGTCGATGATAATGTAGCAGAAGCTTAAGAGGGTTCATTATAACAAGGTTGGGGGTATGGTAGGGAGGTATGGTAGGGGGGGTATGGTAGGGGGGGGTATGGTAGGGGGAGGGGGTTGGTAATATATAGGGTTGGGGTATGGTAGGGGAGGGGGTTGGTAATATATAGGGTTGGGGTATGGTAGGGGAGGGGGTTGTCCTCTCTCGGGTTGGGGTCTGGTCGGGCCGGGGGTTGGTCCTCTCTCGGGTTGGGGTCTGGTCGGGGCGGGGGTTGGTGCTCTCTCGGGTTGCGGTCTGGTCGGGCGGGGGTTGGTCCTCTCTCGGGTTGGGGTCTGGTCGGGCGGGGGGTTGGTCTCTCTCGGGTTGCGGTCTGGTCGGGGCGGGGGTTGGTCCTCTCTCGGGTTGGGGTCTGGTCGGGCCGGGGGTTGGTCCTCTCTCGGGTTGGGGTCTGGTCGGGGGCGGGGGTTGGTCCTCTCTCTGGTTGGGGTCTGGTCGGGGGGGTTGGTCCTCTATCGGGTTGCGTCTGGTCGGGCGGGGTTGGTCCTCTTCGGGTTGGGGTCTGGTCGGGGCGGGGGTTGTCATCTCTATCGGGTTGGGTCTGGTCGGGGGGGGGTTGGTCCTCTCTCGGGTTGGGGTCTGGTCTGGGGCGGGGGTTTGGTCCTCTCTCGGTTGGGGTCTGGTCGGGGGCGGGGGTTGGTCCTCTCTCGGGTTGGGGTCTGGTCGGGCGGGGGTTGGTCCTCTCTCGGGTTGGGTCTGGTCGGGCGGGGGTTGGTCCTCTCTCGGGTTGGGGTCTGGTCGGGCGGGGTTGGTCCTCTCTCGGGTTGGGGTCTGGTCGGGGCGGGGGTTGGTCCTCTCTCGGGTTGGGGTATGGTCGGGGCGTGGGTTGGTCCTCTCTCGGGTTGGGGTCGGGGGCGGGGGTTGGTCCTCTCTCGGGTTGGGTCGGGGGCGGGGGTTGGTCCTCTCTCGGGTTGCGGTCTGGTCGTGGCGGGGTTGTCCTCTCTACGGGTTGGGAGAGTCTGGTCGGGGCGGGGGGTTGGGTTCCATCTCATCGGGGCTTGGGTCTGGTCGGGGCGGGGGTTGGATCATATCTCGGCTGGGGGTCTGGTCGGGGACGGGGGTTGGTCCTCGCTGACGGGTTGGAGGTCTAGGTCGGGGCGGGGGTTGGTCGCTCTCTCGGCGTTGGGTCTGGTCGGGGGCGGGGGTTGGTCCTCTCTCGTGGGTTGGGGTTCCGGTCGGGGCGGGGGTGGGTCCTATCTCGGGTTGGGGTCTGGTAGGGGCCGGGGGTTGGTCATCTACTCGTGGTTGGGGTCTGGTTCGGGGGCGGGGGTATTGGTCCTCTTTCGGGATTGGAGGTCTGGTCGTGGGCGGGGGTTAGGTCCTCGCTCCGGGTTGGGGTCTGGTTCGGGGGGCGGGGGGTGGGGACCTCCTCTCGGGTGTGGGTCTGTTCCGGGTCGGGGTTGGTAAGAGGTCGGAGGGGTTGGTAAGAGGGTCGGGGTTGGTAAAAGGTCGGAGGGGTTGGTAAGAGGTCGGGGTTGGTATGAGGTCGGGGTTGGTATGAGGTCGGGGTTGGTAAGAGGTCGGGGTTGGTATGAGGTCGGGGTTGGTAAGAAGTCGGGGTTGGTAAGAGGTCGGGGTTGGTATGAGGTCGGGGTTGGTATGAGGTCGGTGTTGGTAAGAGGTCGGGGTTGGTAAGAGGTCGGGGTCGGTAAGAGGTCGGGGTTGGTAAGAGGTCGGAGCTGAGAGGAAGGTGAAGGATGTTGTAAGATACTGGTAATTAGGGGGAGGAGAGAGGGGATGGGGCTTACAGGTAAAGTGGTAGTAGTTGGAAAGAAGTTGGGGCTAATTGGGGCAAAAGGGGAAAGCATGTATGTGAACTTGAAATGTATCGAAATAATAGCCGACAGCTTTACGAAAACAGATATATATATATATATGCAGCAATTTCATGTGATTCCAAGAAGCTAAAATAGCATTAGTACCAATTCAATATAGATAACAGTGCGTTACAGGAAGAAACCACATATTTCATCATCTCCTGAAATAACCACATTTATTCATGTTTCTGTATCAGCTATATTAATGAATAAAGCGACTTCATCTGTAGATTTTGTACTTATCAAACATTGATTTCTTATAAAAGTGAAATATGTCAGAGAAATACAATATCTGAGCTTTAAACAGCAATAAACAAACTTTTAAAGACATTGTTTACTTTGATTGACATTTGTGATCAATGACTGCTACACTGTTCTGCTTACCATCAACGGTAACAGATGAATTCTTGTATGACAATGAATAGTAATGTTATTGTTTTGGTCCGGTTAATTAGGTACTAACAAAACGTTGTTGTGGGCACATTTAAATTTCGTAAGTTAGGGAAAGTTTTAATTATAGGAAATATCTATTTTGAATATTACACCTAATAACATTTTCCAGCAGTGAATTTTACAGTCATAGTCGCTTTAAGAATATCTTAATATTTCATACTGAAACAAATACTTTACTTATCATCAAGGAGAAATAGCATAAAAACATATATATATATATACATGTATTTGGTAAATAAATCAGGTGAGGTTTTAATATTGAAATTCGTGAACATTTTATATGATTATAAATTATCCATATTGGCCCCATACATTGACACAAAGCTATTTCACTTGTGTTGTTATTGGAGTACACTTGCGTTATATTTATAATTTCGACGTAATTCTTCCTCGCGAACACAAAACAGCAATGTCTTTGTGTCCTCGGCTGAAGAACGAGCATTCAACATTGTCGAAACAAGCAGCAATGTTCATCTTTGCTTGTAACCGTGAATATAAGGGATAAAATTGATTTTTTTGCACACTCCCAGAGTTTGTAGAATTTTCTAAGCTAAAAATAGACATCATCCAGAAAAAATCAATATATTTACACTATGTTCCTACAAATTCCTTAATTACCACCAAAATCTGCTTCCCCAAAACATCTGCTACAAAGTGGTTTAAAGTATGTGTTTAGACATATAGACTTGACCTGGTATTCGGTTCACCTCGACAACAAATGTATTATCGGTATCCTTACAAGACACATTATGAACCTCTTCACTCAAAAAAAATACACACAAACGTTGAAATTCGTTCTACTACCTAAATACATAACCACCATGTTGTCCTATAATACGACATCTTACTGATCATATGTAAGCATAACTACTGGCGATTTTCAGTTTTTTTTCCAAAATGGCTTCCCGTGCTAAGCGGGTCATTCGAGGGTACTGCTTCTAACCTTGCCCGTGAAGATCTGACCCAGAAAAATCTTCCTCAACAAAACACAATAGAACTAGCGTCTTACAACAGTCTTTATCCCTTCCTGATTAAATTCGACAGTATCTAAATACTCTGTATTTGTTTTATTTAACCTTTCTGATCTTATATAAATTGAAGATCAAGTAGTTTAACATGTTGGTTGGTCATTTCCCGTGGTCTACTTCTAATGACACACGGTCGGGCCTAAACACACGTGTCGATCGCTAGATTTCTCATGCTAAAATAAACACAAGGGATTGTTTACATTTGATCAAAATGTTACCATTCGATACGACAAACACCAAATCATCAAAGAATTATAAACTCAATCAAGACAATGCTGATAGTATCGGTACGTAACCTACAAAATTGCTCTCATTTTTTTCGCCTGCCGAGTACAATACACAGGTCTTATGAGCAGGGTAAAAAAATCAAAACAAACGCCGCCCGGTCGGTTATACAGCCTACAATACTATATTGAAACGTCAAAAGACATAATATTGATATCAGAATGGTAAAAAGGTTGTCAGATCGGGAGTAGAAGGCGGTGGTCAACGGGACCAGCACAAAAGGTTATCCTACTTGGAATCCTCGACCGACATGTTGTTTTTGTAACATAGGTCACGTCCACAGCAAACCTACTCTCCAGAAAAGAAATATGGGCACTTACCTTGAACGGGCAAATCCAGCACAATTATCGTACACACAGCGACAAAATATAAAAGTAGGGCCGCCATATATAAAGAAACATGAGGAAATATCCACGGTAAACTGTTCCAAATCCTAATGTATTAATGTTTCTCGTAGAATGAATGTGGTCGTTGAACCGTGATACATTCTCGTAAACTAGAGCTGATCATTCGAGCGGGTTAGCATGGCGGTCCAACGAATATCTCCAGAAACAGAATGGTCATCCCTCTAAATAATCACGGTGTCAACACGAGTAAAAACGGAACCAGAAGAAAGAGAATATTTTTTTGTTATCATTGTCGACTTCTTTTGTATTGAGCATGCGCCACTGTTAAATTATCGCAAGATGGAGGTCGGGGTTTTCTAGGGCGGTTGTACAATAAATGGAATGGCTCTGGCAAACACGAGGTCAAAGTGGGGTGCTTATTCCCGCGAAAATGTCAGCAAAAAACCCGGACTCTAATATTGATAAGGTGATATTTACTTGACCACAGGTCATATCGACAGATAAATTTGTTTACAAACAGGAAGGAGATATCCATATCATAACAGACATTATATTCGACTCTATGTTGACAGTGGATCGTGAACTTGTGTGTAAATACAATCCATTCATTCACACATTTTTTAACAGAAATATTTCTGCAGTGTTCTAGTGACTTTGATAAAGCTAGCGGACGGTGTCAACAGGAATGCTTAAACGCGTATGTGTATAAATGAGCGAAACTGTTAAGCATAATTTATAGCTTGCATATATAGATTATAATTTATCGTATATACCACGATCAGATAACATGTTGACTAAGTACAATTATCTCGGCTGACGACGGACGGGTTATCTATCTCGGGTAGCTTAAGACCACCCTTACAGTCGATAATTGGATTTTCCTGCACTGATTAGATAATGATAAGATTCGGTGTGATAGACAAACACACATTCATGATTGTGAGTTCTTTTAATATGCTTATTTGTTTGTTTTTTTTTTGTGAATGGTTGTCGACCGATTGAACATACCACCCGTAAACATGAAATTTAAATATATGAGAATACTAATTATTTATGGTATGAAATAAATACCTTTATCAGAGAATGAGTGTTTTCCTAAACATTGTAGAATTTAATTTAAACAATGTATGTTTTAGTTGTATAAAGTAACTAAGGTGGACAGCGTTACGGGGGAACACTTTTTTGGTGAGAATGAGTGTTTATAAACATTGTAATAAAACTTTATAACAATGTTTAAAGGTCTCGGTAAAATAACTAGTTATCAACGACGTCTTTGTTTTAATTGTATTCTCGAACTATCTATAATTCATCCATCCATTAATTCATTCGTTCGTCTGTTCGTCCATCCATCCATCCATCCATCCATCCATCCATCCACAGGGGCACGTTACAATAATAATGTATACATGAAATGATTAAAAATGTATGTTTAAACTGACCCACACACATTTTTAATCATTTCATGTATACATTATTATTGTAACGTGCCCCGTGATCCATCCATCCATCAAAAAAAAAAGGGGGGGGGGGGAGGAAAAAAATCCATCCATCCATTCAACCGCGACCCCCCACCCCGGGCACTTCTGTGAGTTGTGTACTTGGAGGCCGACCCCCGTTGTTGAGCACCTGCTGTGACCATACCGTTAACTACCCAGGGTGGCGCGTGCTGATAAGACGTAGTGACGTCATACTGGAAATACCTGGTAATTAACAATGTAATTAGCGTGACAGATAACAAGTCCAAGGTCTATCCTCTAACAAGTAGGTCAACCAATCGATAGATAAAGTGGAACATATTTTAAATGGTTCTGACATAATGATACATAACTAATAATCGGCAATACAACACAATACAATAAAATACAATATGATACAATACGTCATCAATACGATACAATACGGTACAATCCAATACAATACAATATGATACAATACAACACAATATGATAAAATACGTCATAAATACAATACAATACAACACAATAAATAAAATACAATACAATACAACACAATGCAATACGGTACAGTCCAATAAAATACAATATGATACAATACAACACAATATGATACAATACGTCATAAATACAATACAATATGATACAATACAATACAATACGGTACAATCCAATATAATACAGTGTGTTCCGGTATTTGTTTGGTGTTGTCCATTTTTGTCTTTGTGTTGTGAGGTTAGTGTGTGGTTTTCATGTAGATATGACAGTGTATATATAACTGTATTCGCCTAAGTTAGCGTGTACTTTTATTCTGTGAAGCATTGACATTATTAGAATGCCCTTAAGATTTTAATTTATTCTGTACAATTTGGACTAGGAATGTGGATCTCTCTACGTACCAACACATCAAACGTTTTGATTTTACAAAAAAAAAAAAAAAAAATTGTCGATTTTTGTGTGTGCCAAATTATTGATACTGAAAATGTGTTGTTATGTATTTGTTGATACTCAATTTTCCTTTTCATTGTTTGTTTTCGTTCTTTATTCTTAGTAAACGTGTCGTCTATTTTTATCAAGGTTTTCTTATTGGTGACACAGCATTTACACACATACGTTACACATGATTTATTGTCTCCCTCTTTAAGAGTTTTGGATAATTATACTTCATATCGATAAATAATATGTAAATCAAAAGCTACTTGTATATATGTATGTAGCTCTCAACATAAATGTGTTCAAATGTAGTTAAATCAATTAGTCAATATATCAATCTAGTCAACCAATTAAATCAATCAATCAATCTAATCAATTAAATCAATCATTATGTTATTATAGTGTCGCTCAAACAACTATTCATAAACTAATATACATATCGATATTGTAATTATTCATTAGCTCTAAAAACTCATATTATCAAATATTTGGACGCGTACAATTTTGTTGGGTTTTTTTTTGTTTTTGTTTTTTTGGGTTTTTTTGTGTTTTTGTTGTTGTTGTTGTTGTTGTTTTGTTTTGTTTTTCATTTTATAACTTCCTTCCAATCTTCGAAAGTGTAACTAACACTTTATGAAGCGGTACAGATAATGTGGGTTATACCATGTTAGCTTTTTATCGATGTATCACAGGGACTCGAAACGAATTTCCAACCCACATCCCATTTATGTATGTGCATTATTATTTATGACGTGATTGTGTTGTCCTTGGTGGGGCCGCGGTGACCGAGTGGTTAAAAAGTCCCGACACTTTATCACTGGATCTAGCCCTCCACATCTGGGTTGCGAGTTCGAAACCTACGTGGGGCAGTTGCCAGGTACTGACCGTAGGCCGGTGGTTTTTCTCCGGGTACTCCGGCTTTCCTCCACCTCCAAAACCTGGCACGTCCTTAAATGACCCTGGCTGTTAATAGGACGTTAAACAAAATAAACATTTGAAAATAAACCTTACCTGAGGAGCCCGGGAAAAGGCGAAAACTAGTTGTGAGTTGGATTTTCCACCTTTATTTGCCAACTCCACGTGGACGCAAACCTTTTTCTTACTCCATTATATATATGGACCATTGACTGGGAATTCTGACAAGCCCCTGTGATATGTAGATATTACTTTTCTGAAGTTAACTTAGTGATGTGTATTTTAACAGTACCATATACAGTTACTTTGTTTACCCCTACAGCAAGTTCAACTAGTCCATTCTTTGCTTCAAGCAAAACAATATCAGTTGTGCATTAGGTGCAACAGTACAGTAAACAAATAAACAACCACAACAACAAAAAGCAATACACGTGTTACTTAGACACTTGTATACCTAGAGGTGTATATAGGTAATATTCACAGGATCTTGACACGTTCCTGTGACCTATGACAGAAAATTAAAAAAAAAAATGATCATCTCGGGGTTCGAGAGTTAATTTTTCATTCATAGGAACGTGTCAACACCCTGTGGTGAACTTTAAAAAATAAACAAACAAACAAAAACAAAATTAATTGAAACATTCGCAATTCTGATAAATCGAAATTTCAGAACAATAAGCAACACAACATTAAGACAGGAGAAAATACCTAACTTACTCCACTCCCCCTCACCATCATACCACAACTTACTCCACTCCCCCTCACCATCATACCACAACTTACTCCACTCCCCCTCACCATCATACCACAACTTACTCCACTCCCCCTCACCATCATACCACAACTTACTCCACTCCCCCTCACCATCATATCCACAACTTACTCCAATCCCCCTCACCATCATACCACAACTTACTCCACTCCCCCTCACCATCATACCACAACTTACTCCACTCCCCCTCACCATCATACCACAACTTACTCCACTCCCCCTCACCATCATACCACAACTTACTCCACTCCCCCTCTCCATCATACCACAACTTACTCCAATCCCCCTCCCCATCATACCACAACTTACTCCACTCCCCCTCACCATCATACCACAACTTACTCCACTCCCCCTCACCATCATACCACAACTTACTCCACTCCCCCTCACCATCATACCACAACTTACTCCACTCCCCCTCACCATCATACCACAACTTACTCCAATCCCCCTCACCATCATACCACAACTTACTCCACTCCCCCTCACCATCATACCACAACTTACTCCACTCCCCCTCACCATCATACCACAACTTACTCCACTCCCCCTCACCATCATACCTAACTTACTCCAATCCCCCTCACCATCATACCACAACTTACTCCACTCCCCCTCACCATCATACCACAACTTACTCCACTCCCCTCCCATCATACCACAACTTACTCCACTCCCCCCTCACCATCATACCACAACTTACTCCACTCCCCCTCAACATCATACCACAACTTACTCCACTCCCCGTCACCATCATACCACAACTTACTCCACTCCCCGTCACCATCATACCACAACTTACTCCACTCCCCCTCACCATCATACCACAACTTACTCCACTCCCCCTCACCATCATACCACAACTTACTCCACTCCCCCTCACCATCATACCACAACTTACTCCACTCCCCCTCACCATCATACCACAACTTACTCCACTCCCCCTCACCATCATACCACAACTTACTCCACTCCCCCTCACCATCATACCACAACTTACTCCACTCCCCCTCACCATCATACCACAACTTACTCCACTCCCCCTCACCATCATACCACAACTTACTCCAATCCCCTGATAAACGATAATATATATATATATATATATATAGGCCACATAGTTTAATTACGATAATATATATATAGGTCACGTGGTTTATATACGATAATATATATATATATAGGCCACATAGTTTATATATGATAATATATATATAGGTCACGTGGTTTATATACGATAGTATATATGTAGACCACAGAATTATATGTTATAATATATATGTAGGCCATATAGTTTATATACGATAATATATATATAAGCCAAAAAGTTTATATGCGATAATATTTATATGTAGGTCACGTGGTTTATATACGATAATATATATATAGGTCACGTGGTTTATATACGATAATATATATGTAGACCACAGAATTATATGTTATAATATATATGTAGGCCATATAGTTTATATACGATAATATATATATAAGCCAAAAAGTTTATATGCGATAATATTTATATGTAGGTCACGTGGTTTATATACGATAATATATATATATAGGTCACGTGGTTTATATACGATAATATATATGTAGACCACATAATTATATGTTATAATATATATGTAGGCCATATAGTTTATATACGATAATATATATATAAGCCAAAAAGATTATATACGATAATATTTATATGTAGGTCACGTGGTTTATATACGATAATATATATGTAGACCACATAATTATATGTTATAATATATATGTAGGCCATATAGTTTATATACGATAATATATATATAGGTCACGTGGTTTATATACGATAATATATATGTAGACCACAGAATTATATGTTATAATATATATGTAGGCCACATAGTTTATATACGATAATATATATATAGGTCACGTGGTTTATATACGATAATATATATGTAGGCCACAGAGTTTATATACGATAACATATATATAGGCCACAGAGTTTATATACGATATTATATATATAGGCCACAGAGTTTATATACAGTAAAATTATGTAGGCCACAGAGTTTATATACGATAACATATATATAGGCCACAGAGTTTATATACGATAACATATATATAGGCCACAGAGTTTATATACGATAACATATATATGGGCCACAGAGTTTATATACGATAACATATATGTAGGCCACAGAGTTTATATACGATAACATATATATAGGCCACAGAGTTTATATACGATAACATATATATAGGCCACAGAGTTTATATACGATAACATATATATGGGCCACAGAGTTTATATACGATATTATATATATAGGCCACAGAGTTTATATACGATAACATATATATAGGCCACAGAGTTTATATACGATAACATATATATGGGCCACAGAGTTTATATACGATAACATATATATAGGCCACAGAGTTTATATACGATAACATATATATGGGCCACAGAGTTTATATGCGATAACATATATGTAGGCCACAGAGTTTATATACGATAACATATATGTAGGCCACAGAGTTTATATACGATAACATATATATGGGCCACAGAGTTTATATACGATAACATATATATAGGCCACAGAGTTTATATACGATAACATATATATAGGCCACAGAGTTTATATATCGTCATATATATGCAGTAAAATATATGTAGGCCACAGCTGATATTGTATCAGCTGCCTGTTCTATATATAACTTGTGTGATGACAACCTCATATTTTATCGCAGTACTATTTGCCCGAAATAAACCAAATGTGAATATCAGGACAAATTAAGTCAGAAATGTGTATATTTAGTCCGGATAAAACATCTATTTAACGATCAATTTTTACCTGTGTAGGCGTTTTCATGCATTATGAAAATCAGGTAACAGAAGACAAATCACTAGGGCGAAATGGGATTTGTTAAAACGTTTGGTAAGTTATGTACCGTAAAACTGATACACCCCACCCCACCACATGTACGTTATGTACTGTAAAACTGATACACCCCACCCCCACCACATGTACGTTATGTACCGTAAAACTGATACACCCCACCCCACCCCACCACATGTACGTTATGTACTGTAAAACTGACACACCCCACCCCCACCACATGTACGTTATGTACTGTAAAACTGATACACCCCACCCCCACCACATGTACGTTATGTACTGTAAAACTGATACACCCCACCCCACCCCACCACATGTACGTTATGTACTGTAAAACTGACACACCCCACCCCCACCACATGTACGTTATGTACTGTATAACTGACACATCCCACCACCACCACATGTACGTTATGTACTGTAAAACTGATACACCACACCCCCACCACATGTACGTTATGTACTGAAAAACTGACACACCCCACCCCCACCACATGTACGTTATGTACTGTAAAACTGATACACCCCACCCCACCCCACCACATGTACGTTATGTACCGTAAAACTGACACACCCCACACCACCACATGTACGCTATGTACTGTAAAACTGACACACCCCACCCCCACCACATGTACGCTATGTACTGTAAAACTGATACACCCCAACCCCACCACATGTACGTTATGTACTGTAAAACTGACACACCCCACCCCACCCCCACCACATGTACGTTATGTACTGTAAAACTGACACACCCCACCCCCACCACATGTACGTTATGTACTGTAAAACTGATACACCCCACCCCACCACATGTAGGTTATGTACTGTAAAACTGACACACCCCACCCCCACCACATGTACGTTATGTACTGTAAAACTGACACACCCCACCCCCACCACATGTACGTTCTGTACTGTAAAACTGACACACCCCACACCACCACATGTACGCTATGTACTGTAAAACTGACACACCCCACCCCCACCACATGTACGTTATGTACTGTAAAACTGACACACCCCACCCCACCCCACCACATGTACGTTATGTACTGTAAAACTGACACACCCCACCCCCACCACATGTACGTTCTGTACTGTAAAACTGACACACCCCTCCCCACCACATGTACGTTATGTACTGTAAAACTGACACACCCCTCCCCACCACATGTACGTTATGTACTGTAAAACTGACACACCCCACCCCCACCACATGTACGTTCTGTACTGTAAAACTGAAACCCCACCCCCACCACATGTACGTTATGTACTGTAAAACTGACACCCCACGTTTTGTAAAAATAAAATGGAAGCCAGTTCATTAGTATGACAGTCTCTAATTGAAATATGCAAATGGCTATGGGCATAATCAGAGCAAGTGCTCACGCCACGGACCTGAGGACATATTTATGTCTCAAAACATTTGTAGTTAAAAGTGTGGTTCAATATGCAATGAGCCTCAGACCTTATCGGTTAAAAGAACGAAATATGTGAACATTTTTAGTTATTTTGATAACCTGAACTTACTTCAACTGAAACAATATTTCGGATTTTTAGATCGTCGTCGTCGTCGTCGTCGTCGTCATCATAGATCAATTTTTCCATTCATCTTCAACTCGTCCAATTATCGTAAACTCGTCCGATCACATAAACTCGTCCATCATCATCAACTCGTTCAATAATCGTGAACTTGTACAATCATCGTAAACTCGTCCAATGTCCATAAACTCGTCCAATCATCATAAACTCGTCCACTCATTGTAAACTCTCGTCCTATCATCGTAAACTCGTCCAATAATCGTAAACTCGTCCAATCATCATCAACTCGTCCAATCACCATTAACTCGTCCAATCATCATCAACTCGTCCAATCATCGTAAACTCTCATCCAATCACCATAAACTCGTCCAATCATCGTAAACTCGTCCAATAATCGTAAACTCGTCCAATCACTATAAACTCGTCCAATCATCGTTAACTCGTCCAATCACCGTAAACTCGTCCAATCTTCGTAAACTCGTCCAATCACCATAAACTCATCCAATCACCATAAACTCGTCCAATCATCTTAAACTCGTCCAATAATCGTAAACTCGTCCAATCATCATCAACTCGTCCAATCACCATGAACTCGTCCAAACATCATAAGGGGCCGCGGTGGCCGAGTGGTTAAGGTTTCCCTACACTTTAACACTAGCCCTCCATCACTAGGTTGCGAGGTCGAAACCTACGTGGGGCAGTTGCCAGGTACTGACCGTAGGCCGGTGGTTTTTCTCCGGGTACTCTGGCTTTCCTCTACCTCCAAAATTTGGCACGTCCTTAAAAGACCCGGGTTGTTAATAGGACGTTAAAAAAAAAAACCCAAACAAACCAAATCATCATAAACTCGTCCAATCATCATCAACTCGTCCAATCATCGTTAACTCGTCCAATCATCATAAACTCGTCCAATCATCATAAACTCGTCCAATCACCATCAACTCGTCCAATCATCGTAAACTCGTCCAATCATCGTAAACTCGTCCAATCATCGTAAACTCTCGTCCAATAATCAAAACTCGTCCAATCTTCGTAAACTCGTCCAATCATCATCAACTCGTCCAATCATCGTAAACTCGTCCAATCTTCGTAAACTCGTCCAATCATCATCAACTCGTCCAATCATCGTTAACTCGTCCAATCATCGTAAACTCGTCCAATCATTATAAACTCGTCCAATCATTATAAACTCGTTTGATCATCATATACTCGTCCAATCATTGTAAACTCCCGTCCAATAATCGTAAACTCGTCCAATCAGCATCAACTCTTCCAATCACCATGAACTCGTCCGATCACTATAAACTGGTCCAATCATCGTACACTCATCCAATTACCATCAACTCGTTCAATCATCATAAACTCGTCCAATCATCATAAACTCGTCCAATCATCATAAACTCGTCCAATCATCATAAACTCGTCCAAACGTCATAAGCACGTCCAATCATCGTAAACTCGTCTAATCATCATAAACTCGTCCAATCATCGTGAACTCGTCCAATCATCGTGAACTCGTCCAATCATTGTAAACTCGTCCAATAATCGAAACTCGTCTAATCACCATAAACTCGTCCAATCATCGTTAACTCGTCCAATCATTGTAAACTCGTCCAATCATTGTAAACTCGTCCAATTACCATAAACTCGTCCAAACGTCATAAGCCTTATCGGTTAAAAGAACGAAATATGTAAACATTTTTATTTATTTTGATAACCTGAACTTACTTCAACTGAAACAATATTTCGGATTTTTAGATCGTCTTCGTCGTCGTCGTCGTCGTCATCATAGATCATTTTTTCCATTCATCGTCAACTCGTCCAATCATCGTAAACTCGTCCAATCACATAAACTCTTCCAATAATCGTAAACTCGTCCAATCATCGTACACTCGTCCAATCATCGTTAACTCGTCCAATCATCGTAAACTCGTCCAATCATCGTAAACTCGTCCAATAATCGTAAACTCGTCCAATCATCATCAACTCGTCCAATCACCATTAACTCGTCCAATCATCATAAACTCGTCCACTCATTGTAAACTCTCGTCCAATCATCGTAAACTCGTTCAATAATCGTAAACTCGTCCAATCATCATCAACTCGTCCAATCATCGTAAACTCGTCCAATCACCATCAACTCGTCCAATCATTGTAAACTTTCATCCAATCACAATAAACTCGTCCAATCATCGTAAACTCGTCCAATAATCGTAAACTCGTCCAATCACTATAAACTCGTCCAATCATCGTTAACTCGTCCAATCACCGTAAACTCGTCCAATCTTCGTAAACTCGTCCAATCACCATCAACTCATCCAATCACCATAAACTCGTCCAATCATCTTAAACTCGTCCAATAATCGTAAACTCGTCCAATCATCATCAACTCGTCCAATCACCATGAACTCGTCCAAACATCATAAGGGGCCGCGGTGGCCGAGTGGTTAAGGTTTCCCTACACTTTAACACTAGCCCTCCATCACTAGGTTGCGAGGTCGAAACCTACGTAGGGCAGTTGCCAGGTACTGACCGTAGGCCGATGGTTTTTCTCCGGGTACTCTGGCTTTCCTCTACCTCCAAAATCTGGCACGTCCTTAAAAGACCCGGGTTGTTAATAGGACGTTAAACAAAAACAAACCAAACAAACCAAATCATCATAAACTCGTCCAATCATCATGAACTCGTCCAATCATCATCAACTCGTCCAATCATCGTAAACTCGTCCAATCATCATAAACTCGTCCAATCACCATCAACTCGTCCAATCATCGTTAACTCGTCCAATCATCGTAAACTCGTCCAATCATCGTAAACTCTCGTCCAATAATCAAAACTCGTCCAATCTTCGTAAACTCGTCCAATCATCATCAACTCGTCCAATCATCGTAAACTCGTCCAATCTTCGAAAACTCGTCCAATCATCATCAACTCGTCCAATCATCGTTAACTCGTCCAATCATCGTAAACTCGTCCAATCATTATAAACTCGTCCAATCATTATAAACTCGTTTGATCATCATATACTCGTCCAATCATTGTAAACTCCCGTCCAATAATCGTAAACTCGTCCAATCAGCATCAACTCTTCCAATCACCATGAACTCGTCTGATCACTATAAACTGGTCCAATCATCGTACACTCATCCAATTACCATCAACTCGTTCAAACATCATTAACTCGTCCAATCATCATAAACTCGTCCAATCATCGTGAACTCGTCCAATCATCGTGAACTCGTCCAATCATTGTAAACTCGTCCAATAATCGAAACTCGTCTAATCACCATAAACTCGTCCAATCATCGTTAACTCGTCCAATCATTGTAAACTCGTCCAATCATCGTAAACTCGTCCAATCATCATAAACTCGTCCAATCACCATCAACTTGTCCAATCATCGTTAACTCGTCCAATCATCGTAAACTCGTCCAATCATCGTAAACTCTCGTCCAATAATCAAAACTCGTCCAATCTTCGTAAACTCGTCCAATCATCATCAACTCGTCCAATCATCGTAGACTCGTCCAATCTTCGTAAACTCGTCCAATCATCATCAACTCGTCCAATCATCGTTAACTCGTCCAATCATCGTAAACTCGTCCAATCATTATAAACTCGTTTGATCATCATATACTCGTCCAATCATTGTAAACTCCCGTCCAATCATCGTTAACTCGTCCAATCATCGTAAACTCGTCCAATCATTATAAACTCGTCCAATCATTATAAACTCGTTTGATCATCATATACTCGTCCAATCATCGTAAACTCGTCCAATCAGCATCAACTCTTCCAATCACCATGAACTCGTCTGATCACTATAAACTGGTCCAATCATCGTAAACTCATCCAATTACCATCAACTCGTTCAATCATCATAAACTCGTCCAATCATCATAAACTCGTCCAATCATCATAAACTCGTCCAATCATCATAAACTCGTCCAAACGTCATAAGCACGTCCAATCATCGTAAACTCGTCTAATCATCATAAACTCGTCCAATCATCGTGAACTCGTCCAATCATCGTGAACTCGTCCAATCATTGTAAACTCGTCCAATAATCGAAACTCGTCTAATCACCATAAACTCGTCCAATCATCGTTAACTCGTCCAATCATTGTAAACTCGTCCAATCATTGTAAACTCGTCCAATTACCATAAACTCGTCCAAACGTCATAAGCCTTATCGGTTAAAAGAACGAAATATGTAAACATTTTTATTTATTTTGATAACCTGAACTTACTTCAACTGAAACAATATTTCGGATTTTTAGATCGTCTTCGTCGTCGTCGTCATCATAGATCATTTTTTCCATTCATCGTCAACTCTTCCAATAATCGTGAACTCGTCCAATCATCGTACACTCGTCCAATCATCGTTAACTCGTCCAATCATCGTAAACTCGTCCAATCATCATAAACTCGTCCACTCATTGTAAACTCTCGTCCAATCATCGTAAACTCGTCCAATCATCGTAAACTCGTCCAATCATCGTAAACTCGTCCAATCATCGTAAACTCGTCCGATCATCATTAACTCACCCAATCATCATCAACTCGTCCAATCATCGCAAACTCGTCCAATCATCGTAAACTCGTCCAATCATCGAAAACTCGTCCAATCGTCGTAAACTCGTCCGATCATCATAAACTCACCCAATCATCATCAATTCGTCAAATCATTGTAAACTCTCGTCCAATAATCGAAACTCGTCTAATCACCATAAACTCGTCCAATCATTGTAAACTCGTCCAATTACCATAAACTCGTCCAAACGTCATAAGCCTTATCGGTTAAAAGAACGAAATATGTGAACATTTTTATTTATTTTGATAACCTGAACTTACTTCAACTGAAACAATATTTCGGATTTTTAGATCGTCGTCGTCGTCGTCGTCTTCATAGATCATTTTTTCCATTCATCGTCAACTCGACCAATCATCGTAAACTCGTCCGATCATCATATACTCGTCCAATCATCATAAACTCGTCCAATCATCATAAACTCGTCCAATCATCATAAACTCGTCCAAACGTCATAAGCACGTCCAATCATCGTAAACTCGTCCAATCATCGTAAACTCGTCTAATCATCATAAACTCGTCCAATCATCATCAACTCGTCCAATCATCGTTAACTCGTCCAATCATCGTAAACTCGTCCAATCATTATAAACTCGTCCAATCATTATAAACTCGTTTGATCATCATATACTCGTCCAATCATTGTAAACTCCCGTCCAATAATCGTAAACTCGTCCAATCAGCATCAACTCTTCCAATCACCATGAACTCGTCTGATCACTATAAACTGGTCCAATCATCGTACACTCATCCAATTACCATCAACTCGTTCAATCATCATAAACTCGTCCAATCATCATAAACTCGTCCAATCATCGTAAACTCTTGTCCAATAATCAAAACTCGTCCAATCTTCGTAAACTCGTCCAATCATCATCAACTCGTCCAATCATCGTAAACTCGTCCAATCTTCGTTAACTCGTCCAATCATCATCAACTCGTCCAATCATCGTTAACTCGTCCAATCATCGTAAACTCGTCCAATCATTATAAACTCGTCCAATCATTATAAACTCGTTTGATCATCATATACTCGTCCAATCATTGTAAACTCCCGTCCAATAATCGTAAACTCGTCCAATCAGCATCAACTCTTCCAATCACCATGAACTCGTCCGATCACTATAAACTGGTCCAATCATCGTACACTCATCCAATTACCATCAACTCGTTCAATCATCATAAACTCGTCCAATCATTGTAAACTCGTCCAATCATTGTAAACTCGTCCGATCACATAAACTCTTCCAATCATCGTTAACTCGTCCAATCATCGTAAACTCGTCCAATCATCATAAACTCGTCCACTCATTGTAAACTCTCGTCCAATCATCGTTAACTCGTCCAATCATCGTAAACTCGTCCAATCATCATAAACTCGTCCAATCATCGTAAACTCGTCCAATCATCGTAAACTCGTCCGATCATCATTAACTCACCCAATCATCATCAACTCGTCCAATCATCGTAAACTCGTCCAATCATCGAAAACTCGTCCAATCGTCGTAAACTCGTCCGATCATCATAAACTCACCCAATCATCATCAATTCGTCAAATCATTGTAAACTCTCGTCCAATAATCGAAACTCGTCTAATCACCATAAACTCGTCCAATCATTGTAAACTCGTCCAATTACCATAAACTCGTCCAAACGTCATAAGCCTTATCGGTTAAAAGAACGAAATATGTGAACATTTTTATTTATTTTGATTACCTGAACTTACTTCAACTGAAACAATATTTCGGATTTTTAGATCGTCGTCGTCGTCGTCGTCTTCATAGATCATTTTTTCCATTCATCGTCAACTCGTGCAATCATCGTCAACTCGTCCAATCATCGTAAACTCGTCCGATCACATAAACTCGTCCAATCATCATCAACTCGTTCAATAATCGTGAACTTGTCCAATCATCGTTAACTCGTCCAATCACCATAAACTCGTCCAATCATCTTAAACTCGTCCAATCATCGTAAATTCTTCCAATCATCGTAAACTCGTCCAATCATCGTAAACTCGTCCAATCATCATAAACTCGTACAATCATCATAAACTCGTCCTATCATTGTAAACTCACCCAATCATCATCAATTCGTCAAATCATTGTAAACTCGTCCAATAATCGAAACTCGTCTAATCACCATAAACTCGTCCAATCATCGTTAACTCGTCCAATCATTGTAAACTCGTCCAATAATCGTTAACTCGTCCAATCAGCATCAACTCTTCCAATCACCATGAACTCGTCCGATCACTATAAACTGGTCCAATCATCGTACACTCATCCAATTACCATCAACTCGTTCAATCATCATAAACTCGTCCAATCATTGTAAACTCGTCCAATCATTGTAAACTCGTCCAAATACCATAAACTCGTCCAAACGTCATAAGCCTTATCGGTTAAAAGAACGAAATATGTAAACATTTTTATTCATTTTGATAACCTGAACTTACTTCAACTGAAACAATATTTCGGATTTTTAGATCGTCTTCGGCGTCGTCGTCGTCGTCATCATAGATCATTTTTTCCATTCATCGTCAACTCGTCCAATCATCGTAAACTCGTCCGATCACATAAACTCTTCCAATAATCGTAAACTCGTCCAATCATCGTACACTCGTCCAATCATCGTTAACTCGTCCAATCATCGTAAACTCGTCCAATCATCATAAACTCGTCCACTCATTGTAAACTCTCGTCCAATCATCGTAAACTCGTCCAATCATCGTAAACTCGTCCAATCATCGTAAACTCGTCCAATCATCGTAAACTCGTCCAATCATCGTAAACTCGTCCAATCATGATAAACTCGTCCAATCATCGTAAACTCGTCCAATCATCGTAAACTCGTCCGATCATCATAAACTCACCCAATCATCATCAACTCGTCCAATCATCGCAAACTCGTCCAATCATCGTAAACTCGTTCAATCATCGAAACCTCGTCCAATCGTCGTAAACTCGTCCGATCATCATAAACTCACCCAATCATCATCAATTCGTCAAATCATTGTAAACTCTCTTCCAATAATCGAAACTCGTCTAATCACCATAAACTCGTCCAATCATTGTAAACTCGTCCAATTACCATAAACTCGTCCAAACGTCATAAGCCTTATCGGTTAAAAGAACGAAATATGTGAACATTTTTATTTATTTTGATTACCTGAACTTACTTCAACTGAAACAATATTTCGGATTTTTAGATCGTCGTCGTCGTCGTCGTCGTCGTCATCATAGATCAATTTTTCCATTCATCGTCAACTCGTCCAATCATCATAAACTCGTTCGATCATCATATACTCGTCCAATCATCATAAACTCGCCCAATCATCGTTAACTCGTCCAATCATCTTAATCTCGTCCAATCATCGTTAACTCGTCCAATCATCTTAATCTCGTCCAATCATCGTAAACTCGTCCAATCATCGTAAACTCGTCCAATCATCGTAAAATCGTAAACTCGTCCAATCATCGTAAACTCGTCCAATCATTTTAAACTCGTCCAATCATCGTATACTCGTCCAATCATCATAAACTCGTCCAATTATAGTAAACTCGTCCAATCATCATAAACTCGTCCAATTATAGTAAACTCGTCCAATCATCGTAAACTCGTCCAATCATCGTAAACTCGTCCAATCATCATCATCATTAAACGTTTTATCTATTGCGAGATAATGTGCTTCATTAATGATGAGACAGATGCGGTATCGCAATATTGATCTCTAACGTCGAATGAAACATTCTGCCATTTTACCATTTGTACATGAAATACTCCTTTATGGTATGTTGATATGCATATATAGGTCTCCAGTTTCACCTAACACATGTTGTAGATGTTACAAACAGATAATTGTACCGTTTATAGGTCATTTGACTGAACTAATGATACGTGACGCCTTAATGAAATATTGAATGACTTACGTGTACTTGTAAATATAATACAATCATATAATGTATATTCATTGGGACCCTGTATTACCACTATATATTTACATTTGCTCCACATTTCCCCATTGACACAATGCTAAGAGGCAGTTGCCACCATACGCCGATAACACCAAGTGGGTCATGTGACATTAAAAAAGGCGGGATTTTTTTGTGGTGTTTTTTTTTCAAAGTTGACGAAAATAGTTAGGCAATGTAAATAAAAGTATTGAACTAACGGGTTCCCATGCCATTTGCCCACCATACATCTTGCTGCCATATCGCCTATAACAACATTAAAACCACTGTTCATTGCTTATAGAACCTTACCGAACAAAATTGAAAGTTAACAATTCCACTTGGTAAAGGTGCTTAACGAGGTTCTTAGATCGTTGTAACCATTTCTCGACAAAAAATGAAAATCAAGTGTCACCAAACAAGCTAAAGCTTTCAGCAACACAAAGACTATGATTCTGTGACCGACATTACAATAACCATAGTAAAACTATTGGACTATCAGTTAACCGATAAATGTATATATATAGTAGTAACGTCTACCTTTCTCAGTAAGACATACCTCAGTTTTTTATGACCAACTTCGATAATATACTAATATAATAAATGACGTCGTTTTGCCTGACGTCACTACATTGAGTGTATTTTTCGTGTTATGTCTGCAGTCGTGTGAGAATTAAAGGAGAATGCCACATTCAAAGGAAGTAAGTTTAATGTAAATAACACACATTTAAATATACAAATCGTGTTCATACACCATCTAACCTATCTTACGTCACTGACCCAAGTAATGCATTTTCTCAAATATTTTATTACGATACACAGTATAACGTAATATGGACTTTTGGTGAGGTCAGTATGGAGTTATATCAACCACGACCTGTTAGAATCAAATATTAACCGAGGGCAAAGCCCACGGTTAATATCTTAGATTCTACTAGGTTCTTCTGATTTGGCCAATATATTGCAAACGGCAATAGAGAGAATAAAAGGCTGACTCAATGTAATTTACTTAATGCTGCGCACTCGTGAAAAATATTTAAATATTTACCACGCTCGAGAAATATATTTGTTAATACTGAAGACACTTCTGTTTATGTTTATCTTGATAACAGAAATTTTGGACTTTGACATTTATTGTGACGTTTTCATTTTCACATTTGATATTCCTGTTTATCTTAATATCGTCCGTAAATAAGAATGTTGTGGATGTTGTGTGTTCTGGTAAACCATTTATATAAATAACAAACACTACTGGGACTAAAACACTTCCTTGTGGTATTCCACTGGTTACTTGGTGTTCATCTGATACTGCTTCATTAACCACTACCCGTTGTTTTCTGTTAATTAAAAAGCTTTCTATCCATGATTTGACCCGTTCGCTAATACCGTAGCTTCCAACTTTTCCTATTAGTCGTCCATGTGGGACCTTATCGAAGGCCTTCATGACGTCCATGTGGGACCTTGTCGAAGGCCTTCATGACGTCCATGTGGGACCTTGTCGAAGGCCTTCATGACGTCCATGTGGGACCTTGTCGAAGGCCTTCATGACGTCCATGTGGGACCTTGTCGAAGGCCTTCATGACGTCCATGTAGATCACGTCAATCCTCTAGAACCTTAACAAGTTGGAGCGCCGTTGACCGTTTTGACATGAACCCAAATTGCCTATAACTATGCATGACATTTATATCCATATGCTTAACAGTTTCATGTCATATTATCCTTTCCATTGTTTTACCTACGATGCTTGTGAGACTTACAGGTCGGTAGTTTCCAGGTTCTGTTTTCGATCCATTTTTAAATATTGCCGGGATGTTAGCTTCTTTCCACACTAATGGTACTTTACCAGATTCCAGTGATTTGTTGAAAATAATACTTACAGGTTTGCATTAGACTTGAAGGTCTTTCAACACTTTTGGGTGTATTGCATTTTGACATCGTATGCTATTCTGTGCTCGCAGCTTCAGATCGAACAACCGACCTCTGATCTGCAACCTTTAATCTCTTGGGCCGAATAAAGACATATGTAGCGGAACTGGACAGGAACCAGGAAGTTCAAAAGGTAGAGCGTCCGTCCAGATTTCGGAGGTTCCGGACTAGAGTTCCGGTCTGGTCGCTGCATTTCTTTTCTCATGCTACATATCATTTACAATATATGAGCGATTTTTATAAAAGAGAAGTAAAGTTTTCTTTACTTGTACGTGATTCTTTAAAACACAATGATATATCTACTATTATCTACATTAAACAACCCGAACTTTAAAAACTGTGAGTAATATATCGTGTATTGAGAAATAATCGGAAATATACATTTCGTCTGTTCTGCTTTGTTTTTTTCAACCAAAATACCACTCTCATCGAGAATTGAGGATACACGTACGATCTAGTATCAGATTTTCTTTTGAATTGGAAGAGTAATTACGATCTGCTATCAATAACTCAAAACTACGGGTTTTATTCACATAACCGAGAAAAATCCGTCTATTCTTCCTAATAGGACATTCCAAATGTTATGATTATAACCCCTGGAGTATCTGTAGAGAGAGTTGTGACCGTAACCCCTGGAGTATCTGTAGAGAGTTGTGACCGTAACCCCTGGAGTATCTGTAGAGAGAGTTGTGATCGTAACCCCTGGAGTATCTGTAGAGAGTTGTGACCGTAACCCCTGGAGTATCTGTAGAGAGAGTTGTGATCGTAACCCCTGGAGTATCTGTAGAGAGAGTTGTGATCGTAACCCCTGGAGTATCTGTAGAGAGAGTTGTGACCGTAACCCCTGGAGTATCTGTAGAGAGTTGTGATCGTAACCCCTGGAGTATCTGTAGAGAGTTGTGATCGTAACCCCTGGAGTATCTGTAGAGAGAGTTGTGACCGTAACCCCTGGAGTATCTGTAGAGAGAGTTGTGACCGTAACCCCTGGAGTATCTGTAGAGAGTTGTGATCGTAACCCCTGGAGTATCTGTAGAGAGTTGTGATCGTAACCCCTGGAGTATCTGTAGAGAGAGTTGTGACCGTAACCCCTGGAGTATCTGTAGAGAGTTGTGACCGTAACCCCTGGAGTATCTGTAGAGAGTTGTGATCGTAACCCCTGGAGTATCTGTAGAGAGTTGTGACCGTAACCCCTGGAGTATCTGTAGAGAGAGTTGTGACCGTAACCCCTGGAGTATCTGTAGAGAGAGTTGTGACCGTAACCCCTGGAGTATCTGTAGAGAGTTGTGACCGTAACCCCTGGAGTATCTGTAGAGAGTTGTGATCGTAACCCCTGGAGTATCTGTTAGAGAGTTGTGATCGTAACCCCTGGAGTATCTGTAGAGAGAGTTGTGATCGTAACCCCTGGAGTATCTGTAGAGAGAGTTGTGATCGTAACCCCTGGAGTATCTGTAGAGAGTTGTGATCGTAACCCCTGGAGTATCTGTAGAGAGTTGTGATCGTAACCCCTGGAGTATCTGTAGAGAGTTGTGACCGTAACCCCTGGAGTATCTGTAGAGAGAGTTGTGATCGTAACCCCTGGAGTATCTGTAGAGAGTTGTGATCGTAACCCCTGGAGTATCTGTAGAGAGAGTTGTGATCGTAACCCCTGGAGTATCTGTAGAGAGTTGTGATCGTAACCCCTGGAGTATCTGTAGAGAGAGTTGTGATCGTAACCCCTGGAGTATCTGTAGAGAGTTGTGATCGTAACCCCTGGAGTATCTGTAGAGAGTTGTGATCGTAACCCCTGGAGTATCTGTAGAGAGTTGTGATCGTAACCCCTGGAGTATCTGTAGAGAGTTGTGACCGTAACCCCTGGAGTATCTGTAGAGAGTTGTGATCGTAACCCCTGGAGTATCTGTAGAGAGTTGTGACCGTAACCCCTGGAGTATCTGTAGAGAGAGTTGTGACCGTAACCCCTGGAGTATCTGTAGAGAGTTGTGACCGTAACCCCTGGAGTATCTGTAGAGAGTTGTGACCGTAACCCCTGGAGTATCTGTAGAGAGAGTTGTGACCGTAACCCCTGGAGTATCTGTAGAGAGTTGTGATCGTAACCCCTGGAGTATCTGTAGAGAGTTGTGATCGTAACCCCTGGAGTATCTGTAGAGAGTTGTGATCGTAACCCCTGGAGTATCTGTAGAGAGTTGTGATCGTAACCCCTGGAGTATCTGTAGAGAGAGTTGTGACCGTAACCCCTGGAGTATCTGTAGAGAGTTGTGACCGTAACCCCTGGAGTATCTGTAGAGAGTTGTGACCGTAACCCCTGGAGTATCTGTAGAGAGAGTTGTGATCGTAACCCCTGGAGTATCTGTAGAGAGTTGTGATCGTAACCCCTGGAGTATCTGTAGAGAGTTGTGACCGTAACCCCTGGAGTATCTGTAGAGAGTTGTGATCGTAACCCCTGGAGTATCTGTAGAGAGTTGTGATCGTAACCCCTGGAGTATCTGTAGAGAGTTGTGACCGTAACCCCTGGAGTATCTGTAGAGAGTTGTGATCCGTAACCCCTGGAGTATCTGTAGAGAGTTGTGATCGTAACCCCTGGAGTATCTGTAGAGAGAGTTGTGATCGTAACCCCTGGAGTATCTGTAGAGAGAGTTGTGACCGTAACCCCTGGAGTATCTGTAGAGAGAGTTGTGATCGTAACCCCTGGAGTATCTGTAGAGAGTTGTGACCGTAACCCCTGGAGTATCTGTAGAGAGTTGTGACCGTAACCCCTGGAGTATCTGTAGAGAGTTGTGACCGTAACCCCTGGAGTATCTGTAGAGAGAGTTGTGATCGTAACCCCTGGAGTATCTGTAGAGAGAGTTGTGACCGTAACCCCTGGAGTATCTGTAGAGAGTTGTGATCGTAACCCCTGGAGTATCTGTAGAGAGAGTTGTGACCGTAACCCCTGGAGTATCTGTAGAGAGAGTTGTGACCGTAACCCCTGGAGTATCTGTAGAGAGAGTTGTGACCGTAACCCCTGGAGTATCTGTAGAGAGTTGTGACCGTAACCCCTGGAGTATCTGTAGAGAGTTGTGATCGTAACCCCTGGAGTATCTGTAGAGAGTTGTGATCGTAACCCCTGGAGTATCTGTAGAGAGTTGTGATCGTAACCCCTGGAGTATCTGTAGAGAGTTGTGATCGTAACCCCTGGAGTATCTGTAGAGAGTTGTGATCGTAACCCCTGGAGTATCTGTAGAGAGTTGTGACCGTAACCCCTGGAGTATCTGTAGAGAGTTGTGATCGTAACCCCTGGAGTATCTGTAGAGAGTTGTGATCGTAACCCCTGGAGTATCTGTAGAGAGTTGTGATCGTAACCCCTGGAGTATCTGTAGAGAGTTGTGATCGTAACCCCTGGAGTATCTGTAGAGAGTTGTGACCGTAACCCCTGGAGTATCTGTAGAGAGTTGTGATCGTAACCCCTGGAGTATCTGTAGAGAGTTGTGATCGTAACCCCTGGAGTATCTGTAGAGAGAGTTGTGATCGTAACCCCTGGAGTATCTGTAGAGAGTTGTGACCGTAACCCCTGGAGTATCTGTAGAGAGAGTTGTGATCGTAACCCCTGGAGTATCTGTAGAGAGTTGTGATCGTAACCCCTGGAGTATCTGTAGAGAGAGTTGTGATCGTAACCCCTGGAGTATCTGTAGAGAGAGTTGTGACCGTAACCCCTGGAGTATCTGTAGAGAGTTGTGACCGTAACCCCTGGAGTATCTGTAGAGAGTTGTGATCGTAACCCCTGGAGTATCTGTAGAGAGTTGTGACCGTAACCCCTGGAGTATCTGTAGAGAGAGTTGTGACCGTAACCCCTGGAGTATCTGTAGAGAGTTGTGATCGTAACCCCTGGAGTATCTGTAGAGAGTTGTGACCGTAACCCCTGGAGTATCTGTAGAGAGTTGTGACCGTAACCCCTGGAGTATCTGTAGAGAGTTGTGATCGTAACCCCTGGAGTATCTGTAGAGAGTTGTGATCGTAACCCCTGGAGTATCTGTAGAGAGAGTTGTGATCCGTAACCCCTGGAGTATCTGTAGAGAGTTGTGATCGTAACCCCTGGAGTATCTGTAGAGAGTTGTGACCGTAACCCCTGGAGTATCTGTAGAGAGTTGTGATCGTAACCCCTGGAGTATCTGTAGAGAGTTGTGATCGTAACCCCTGGAGTATCTGTAGAGAGTTGTGATCGTAACCCCTGGAGTATCTGTAGAGAGTTGTGATCGTAACCCCTGGAGTATCTGTAGAGAGAGTTGTGATCGTAACCCCTGGAGTATCTGTAGAGAGTTGTGATCGTAACCCCTGGAGTATCTGTAGAGAGAGTTGTGACCGTAACCCCTGGAGTATCTGTAGAGAGAGTTGTGACCGTAACCCCTGGAGTATCTGTAGAGAGTTGTGACCGTAACCCCTGGAGTATCTGTAGAGAGTTGTGATCGTAACCCCTGGAGTATCTGTAGAGAGAGTTGTGACCGTAACCCCTGGAGTATCTGTAGAGAGTTGTGACCGTAACCCCTGGAGTATCTGTAGAGAGTTGTGATCGTAACCCCTGGAGTATCTGTAGAGAGAGTTGTGATCGTAACCCCTGGAGTATCTGTAGAGAGTTGTGATCGTAACCCCTGGAGTATCTGTAGAGAGAGTTGTGACCGTAACCCCTGGAGTATCTGTAGAGAGTTGTGATCGTAACCCCTGGAGTATCTGTAGAGAGTTGTGACCGTAACCCCTGGAGTATCTGTAGAGAGTTGTGATCGTAACCCCTGGAGTATCTGTAGAGAGAGTTGTGATCGTAACCCCTGGAGTATCTGTAGAGAGTTGTGATCGTAACCCCTGGAGTATCTGTAGAGAGAGTTGTGACCGTAACCCCTGGAGTATCTGTAGAGAGTTGTGACCGTAACCCCTGGAGTATCTGTAGAGAGAGTTGTGACCGTAACCCCTGGAGTATCTGTAGAGAGTTGTGACCGTAACCCCTGGAGTATCTGTAGAGAGTTGTGACCGTAACCCCTGGAGTATCTGTAGAGAGTTGTGATCGTAACCCCTGGAGTATCTGTAGAGAGTTGTGACCGTAACCCCTGGAGTATCTGTAGAGAGTTGTGACCGTAACCCCTGGAGTATCTGTAGAGAGTTGTGATCGTAACCCCTGGAGTATCTGTAGAGAGAGTTGTGACCGTAACCCCTGGAGTATCTGTAGAGAGTTGTGACCGTAACCCCTGGAGTATCTGTAGAGAGAGTTGTGACCGTAACCCCTGGAGTATCTGTAGAGAGTTGTGACCGTAACCCCTGGAGTATCTGTAGAGAGAGTTGTGACCGTAACCCCTGGAGTATCTGTAGAGAGTTGTGATCGTAACCCCTGGAGTATCTGTAGAGAGTTGTGACCGTAACCCCTGGAGTATCTGTAGAGAGAGTTGTGACCGTAACCCCTGGAGTATCTGTAGAGAGAGTTGTGACCGTAACCCCTGGAGTATCTGTAGAGAGTTGTGATCGTAACCCCTGGAGTATCTGTAGAGAGAGTTGTGATCGTAACCCCTGGAGTATCTGTAGAGAGTTGTGACCGTAACCCCTGGAGTATCTGTAGAGAGTTGTGATCGTAACCCCTGGAGTATCTGTAGAGAGAGTTGTGACCGTAACCCCTGGAGTATCTGTAGAGAGAGTTGTGATCGTAACCCCTGGAGTATCTGTAGAGAGTTGTGATCGTAACCCCTGGAGTATCTGTAGAGAGTTGTGATCGTAACCCCTGGAGTATCTGTAGAGGAGTTGTGATCGTAACCCCTGGAGTATCTGTAGAGAGTTGTGATCGTAACCCCTGGAGTATCTGTAGAGAGTTGTGATCGTAACCCCTGGAGTATCTGTAGAGAGAGTTGTGATCGTAACCCCTGGAGTATCTGTAGAGAGAGTTGTGATCGTAACCCCTGGAGTATCTGTAGAGAGTTGTGACCGTAACCCCTGGAGTATCTGTAGAGAGTTGTGATCGTAACCCCTGGAGTATCTGTAGAGAGAGTTGTGATCGTAACCCCTGGAGTATCTGTAGAGAGAGTTGTGACCGTAACCCCTGGAGTATCTGTAGAGAGAGTTGTGATCGTAACCCCTGGAGTATCTGTAGAGAGTTGTGATCGTAACCCCTGGAGTATCTGTAGAGAGTTGTGACCGTAACCCCTGGAGTATCTGTAGAGAGTTGTGACCGTAACCCCTGGAGTATCTGTAGAGAGAGTTGTGACCGTAACCCCTGGAGTATCTGTAGAGAGTTGTGATCGTAACCCCTGGAGTATCTGTAGAGAGTTGTGATCGTAACCCCTGGAGTATCTGTAGAGAGAGTTGTGACCGTAACCCCTGGAGTATCTGTAGAGAGTTGTGATCGTAACCCCTGGAGTATCTGTAGAGAGAGTTGTGATCGTAACCCCTGGAGTATCTGTAGAGAGTTGTGACCGTAACCCCTGGAGTATCTGTAGAGAGTTGTGACCGTAACCCCTGGAGTATCTGTAGAGAGAGTTGTGACCGTAACCCCTGGAGTATCTGTAGAGAGTTGTGACCGTAACCCCTGGAGTATCTGTAGAGAGTTGTGATCGTAACCCCTGGAGTATCTGTAGAGAGAGTTGTGATCGTAACCCCTGGAGTATCTGTAGAGAGTTGTGACCGTAACCCCTGGAGTATCTGTAGAGAGTTGTGATCGTAACCCCTGGAGTATCTGTAGAGAGTTGTGACCGTAACCCCTGGAGTATCTGTAGAGAGTTGTGACCGTAACCCCTGGAGTATCTGTATAGAGAGTTGTGACCGTAACCCCTGGAGTATCTGTAGAGAGAGTTGTGACCGTAACCCCTGGAGTATCTGTAGAGAGTTGTGATCGTAACCCCTGGAGTATCTGTAGAGAGTTGTGATCGTAACCCCTGGAGTATCTGTAGAGAGAGTTGTGACCGTAACCCCTGGAGTATCTGTATAGAGAGTTGTGATCGTAACCCCTGGAGTATCTGTATAGAGAGTTGTGACCGTAACCCCTGGAGTATCTGTATAGAGAGTTGTGATCGTAACCCCTGGAGTATCTGTAGAGAGAGTTGTGACCGTAACCCCTGGAGTATCTGTAGAGAGAGTTGTGACCGTAACCCCTGGAGTATCTGTAGAGAGTTGTGATCGTAACCCCTGGAGTATCTGTAGAGAGTTGTGACCGTAACCCCTGGAGTATCTGTAGAGAGTTGTGACCGTAACCCCTGGAGTATCTGTAGAGAGTTGTGATCGTAACCCCTGGAGTATCTGTAGAGAGTTGTGATCGTAACCCCTGGAGTATCTGTAGAGAGTTGTGACCGTAACCCCTGGAGTATCTGTAGAGAGTTGTGATCGTAACCCCTGGAGTATCTGTAGAGAGAGTTGTGACCGTAACCCCTGGAGTATCTGTAGAGAGTTGTGACCGTAACCCCTGGAGTATCTGTAGAGAGTTGTGACCGTAACCCCTGGAGTATCTGTAGAGAGTTGTGACCGTAACCCCTGGAGTATCTGTAGAGAGTTGTGATCGTAACCCCTGGAGTATCTGTAGAGAGAGTTGTGACCGTAACCCCTGGAGTATCTGTAGAGAGAGTTGTGACCGTAACCCCTGGAGTATCTGTAGAGAGAGTTGTGACCGTAACCCCTGGAGTATCTGTAGAGAGTTGTGATCGTAACCCCTGGAGTATCTGTAGAGAGTTGTGATCGTAACCCCTGGAGTATCTGTAGAGAGTTGTGATCGTAACCCCTGGAGTATCTGTAGAGAGTTGTGACCGTAACCCCTGGAGTATCTGTAGAGAGTTGTGACCGTAACCCCTGGAGTATCTGTAGAGAGAGTTGTGATCGTAACCCCTGGAGTATCTGTAGAGAGTTGTGATCGTAACCCCTGGAGTATCTGTAGAGAGTTGTGATCGTAACCCTGGAGTATCTGTAGAGAGTTGTGATCGTAACCCCTGGAGTATCTGTAGAGAGAGTTGTGACCGTAACCCCTGGAGTATCTGTAGAGAGAGTTGTGATCGTAACCCCTGGAGTATCTGTAGAGAGAGTTGTGATCGTAACCCCTGGAGTATCTGTAGAGAGAGTTGTGATCGTAACCCCTGGAGTATCTGTAGAGAGAGTTGTGACCGTAACCCCTGGAGTATCTGTAGAGAGTTGTGATCGTAACCCCTGGAGTATCTGTAGAGAGAGTTGTGACCGTAACCCCTGGAGTATCTGTAGAGAGAGTTGTGACCGTAACCCCTGGAGTATCTGTAGAGAGAGTTGTGATCGTAACCCCTGGAGTATCTGTAGAGAGTTGTGACCGTAACCCCTGGAGTATCTGTAGAGAGTTGTGATCGTAACCCCTGGAGTATCTGTAGAGAGTTGTGACCGTAACCCCTGGAGTATCTGTAGAGAGTTGTGACCGTAACCCCTGGAGTATCTGTAGAGAGTTGTGATCGTAACCCCTGGAGTATCTGTAGAGAGAGTTGTGACCGTAACCCCTGGAGTATCTGTAGAGAGTTGTGACCGTAACCCCTGGAGTATCTGTAGAGAGAGTTGTGATCGTAACCCCTGGAGTATCTGTAGAGAGTTGTGACCGTAACCCCTGGAGTATCTGTAGAGAGTTGTGACCGTAACCCCTGGAGTATCTGTAGAGAGAGTTGTGACCGTAACCCCTGGAGTATCTGTAGAGAGTTGTGACCGTAACCCCTGGAGTATCTGTAGAGAGAGTTGTGATCGTAACCCCTGGAGTATCTGTAGAGAGTTGTGATCGTAACCCCTGGAGTATCTGTAGAGAGTTGTGATCGTAACCCCTGGAGTATCTGTAGAGAGTTGTGACCGTAACCCCTGGAGTATCTGTAGAGAGTTGTGATCGTAACCCCTGGAGTATCTGTATAGAGAGTTGTGATCGTAACCCCTGGAGTATCTGTAGAGAGTTGTGACCGTAACCCCTGGAGTATCTGTAGAGAGAGTTGTGACCGTAACCCCTGGAGTATCTGTAGAGAGTTGTGATCGTAACCCCTGGAGTATCTGTAGAGAGTTGTGATCGTAACCCCTGGAGTATCTGTAGAGAGAGTTGTGACCGTAACCCCTGGAGTATCTGTAGAGAGTTGTGATCGTAACCCCTGGAGTATCTGTATAGAGAGTTGTGACCGTAACCCCTGGAGTATCTGTATAGAGAGTTGTGATCGTAACCCCTGGAGTATCTGTAGAGAGAGTTGTGACCGTAACCCCTGGAGTATCTGTAGAGAGAGTTGTGACCGTAACCCCTGGAGTATCTGTAGAGAGTTGTGATCGTAACCCCTGGAGTATCTGTAGAGAGTTGTGACCGTAACCCCTGGAGTATCTGTAGAGAGAGTTGTGACCGTAACCCCTGGAGTATCTGTAGAGAGTTGTGATCGTAACCCCTGGAGTATCTGTAGAGAGAGTTGTGACCGTAACCCCTGGAGTATCTGTAGAGAGTTGTGATCGTAACCCCTGGAGTATCTGTAGAGAGAGTTGTGACCGTAACCCCTGGAGTATCTGTAGAGAGAGTTGTGATCGTAACCCCTGGAGTATCTGTAGAGAGTTGTGACCGTAACCCCTGGAGTATCTGTAGAGAGTTGTGATCGTAACCCCTGGAGTATCTGTATAGAGAGTTGTGACCGTAACCCCTGGAGTATCTGTAGAGAGTTGTGACCGTAACCCCTGGAGTATCTGTAGAGAGAGTTGTGATCGTAACCCCTGGAGTATCTGTAGAGAGAGTTGTGACCGTAACCCCTGGAGTATCTGTAGAGAGAGTTGTGACCGTAACCCCTGGAGTATCTGTATAGAGAGTTGTGATCGTAACCCCTGGAGTATCTGTAGAGAGTTGTGACCGTAACCCCTGGAGTATCTGTAGAGAGTTGTGATCGTAACCCCTGGAGTATCTGTAGAGAGTTGTGATCGTAACCCCTGGAGTATCTGTAGAGAGTTGTGATCGTAACCCCTGGAGTATCTGTAGAGAGTTGTGATCGTAACCCCTGGAGTATCTGTAGAGAGAGTTGTGACCGTAACCCCTGGAGTATCTGTAGAGAGTTGTGACCGTAACCCCTGGAGTATCTGTAGAGAGTTGTGATCGTAACCCCTGGAGTATCTGTAGAGAGTTGTGATCGTAACCCCTGGAGTATCTGTAGAGAGTTGTGACCGTAACCCCTGGAGTATCTGTAGAGAGTTGTGACCGTAACCCCTGGAGTATCTGTAGAGAGTTGTGACCGTAACCCCTGGAGTATCTGTAGAGAGTTGTGACCGTAACCCCTGGAGTATCTGTAGAGAGTTGTGATCGTAACCCCTGGAGTATCTGTAGAGAGTTGTGATCGTAACCCCTGGAGTATCTGTAGAGAGTTGTGATCGTAACCCCTGGAGTATCTGTAGAGAGAGTTGTGACCGTAACCCCTGGAGTATCTGTATAGAGAGTTGTGACCGTAACCCCTGGAGTATCTGTAGAGAGTTGTGGCCGTAACCCCTGGAGTATCTGTAGAGAGAGTTGTGATCGTAACCCCTGGAGTATCTGTAGAGAGTTGTGATCGTAACCCCTGGAGTATCTGTAGAGAGAGTTGTGACCGTAACCCCTGGAGTATATGTAGAGAGTTGTGACCGTAACCCCTGGAGTATCTGTAGAGAGAGTTGTGATCGTAACCCCTGGAGTATCTGTAGAGAGAGTTGTGACCGTAACCCCTGGAGTATCTGTAGAGAGTTGTGATCGTAACCCCTGGAGTATCTGTAGAGAGTTGTGACCGTAACCCCTGGAGTATCTATAGAGAGTTGTGATCGTAACCCCTGGAGTATCTGTAGAGAGTTGTGATCGTAACCCCTGGAGTATCTGTAGAGAGTTGTGATCGTAACCCCTGGAGTATCTGTAGAGAGTTGTGATCGTAACCCCTGGAGTATCTGTAGAGAGTTGTGATCGTAACCCCTGGAGTATCTGTAGAGAGTTGTGATCGTAACCCCTGGAGTATCTGTAGAGAGAGTTGTGACCGTAACCCCTGGAGTATCTGTAGAGAGTTGTGACCGTAACCCCTGGAGTATCTGTAGAGAGAGTTGTGATCGTAACCCCTGGGAGTATCTGTAGAGAGAGTTGTGACCGTAACCCCTGGAGTATCTGTAGAGAGAGTTGTGATCGTAACCCCTGGAGTATCTGTAGAGAGTTGTGATCGTAACCCCTGGAGTATCTGTAGAGAGTTGTGATCGTAACCCCTGGAGTATCTGTAGAGAGTTGTGATCGTAACCCCTGGAGTATCTGTAGAGAAAGTTGTGATCGTAAAAAAAAATACGATGTAGACCGTTAAACTTAGGAATTATCTACATAAATCTGCATTTCTCGAAACCCAAACGGAAAAGCATTCAGGCTTTTCCGCCATATCTACGGAAAAATTAAAATGAAAATTAACATGAAAATTAACCAAATGCGTTTTCCGAACATACGACAGAAAATTTAGACATGGGAGTAAAATTAACATAAATACGTGTGTGTCATAACGTATTCAGCTTACAAAGTAACAATAACAGGTGATTATGAATTATTAAATTAAAAATTTTAAGTACACAATGTATGCAATATTCACGATGTCATGAGATGATCGGAATATTGCTCTCCACTTTAACCTGACACATGGTGTCGATGTTACATACAGATTATTGTATCGTTTATAGGATATTTGACTGATTGTTTGTGAACTTAATGATGCGTGACACAATAATGAAATATTGATTGATTGATTTGTATATACAAACTCTGGTAATTTTTACATCACCACCACCTCAGCAAATTGCGGCGCCCGGGTGTAAAGCTCCAGAGCGTCTTCGTTGCCACAGGTGTAAAATACGAAATATTTAATTTTCCTATTAAACTATTACCAATCAATCCAATAAGACTTGATAATGTCAAAATACATAATTCCGATAAACTGTGAGATTTACAGCCATTTCGATCGCGGATTTTGCTGTATATGTTGCATAAATCGTGGATTGGGGCATAATTTGGTCATACCCGCCTACACTGTGGGCGAATTAGCAAAAAATGAGAAGTGTTTTTTCCAGTCCGTTATTGTTGCAAGTTACAGCCCATTTATCATAATGTTCCGTGGTCGGGTCATTTTCGTTGAAGGACTGCATTATCACTTAAAAAAAAGAGAAAAAATATCTCAACCGTTCTTCCGATCCCGTCTTCGGCGTTCATTTTCTATAGCAATTATCGTTGCCCGGGTATAAAATTCATCGACGCCCAGGTGTAAGCACTGGCGCCCGGTCAGTACGATTGAACCCGGTGAAGTTGATCTTACGAAAATCTCCGAGCAAAGCTGAGATAAAATAAGAAATATTCCTTTTTCAACCATAGGAAATCCACTTAACTAATCAAGTACTTAAATATTTTCTAAAACTTCCAGAATTATTCACAGTTCATCAAAATTACAGAAATAGAGTCGTCCTCTAATGCTTCCATTCTGTCTACACTCCCGACACCAGCAATACGGGAACAGCGCGTTAATCCGGCGTTTTTGTACGAATCGCGCCTTTCAAGTCCAGCGCCAGTGAATGACAGAACCACAAAACACGTTATGTTGTAACGCACAAAACTTTACTATGGCTAAACCGGAAACACGAGGAGAATAACAAAACGTTTACAAAAGAATCCGGATCCGGATAAACTTTCCGGACACACCTAGTGGCGTTACCACTTTTCCTCTTTTTGTAATATATATTGTCACATATGAAAAGTCACTGAGGTAGCAGAAGTGTCACAATGTTGAGGTGTTTGGAAAACAATTGACTAGAACTGGAGTAAAGACAATTATAACTTAACTTAAAAGCATAATCATGACTGAATTAAAACAAGAAATACTTGAGTTTTTACACGGTGATGGAATTAAGACTAGAAAGGGTTACTTGACCCAGCATATTAAATAAAGAATCATTTTTATGAATCCATAACATAGTCCTCGAAACGTGTCGGGAGTTTGTGTTCGCGCAGTGGTCGAGAGCTCAATGTAGGCTGATGAGCGACGGGTAAATTTTCTGTGGTACTATGGGTAGCGGATGAGTCCGTGTTATCAACAGGAGAGTCAGGTGCACTGGTAGTATGTAAGTCATTACTGTCAATATTGGGATCAAGTTCATGTTCGGGTGGAGTATTATCAAGTGGTACTGATATAGCTGTAGGAATATCAGGCACTTTTGGTGGGGGCACAGGAGTTGCGATTCTCCTTCTTCGTCATCAGTGAATCTGGCATCACCTGGACAAGCGTGGATAGAGTCCTTAGGGTAAGTATCGGGCACTTTGTAACATTCAGTGAGTTTTACACGATAAGAGGAGGCTTTTAGTTGGTTGCCAACGAACTTCTGAATGTTGCACCAATCTCCTTCAACTTTAACGACAAGATACCTGTCGCGTGCTCTGTGTTTGTTTTTGTCGAAGTGAAGGTAGACGAGGTCGCCGACGCAGATTGTTGGACACTTCGGACGTAAGCCAGAAGGGGCTTTACATCTCTCACTAAACGTGTGATTTGACTCTCTGGCTAATTTCTGATTCAATGCAAGAGCTTCATCGTCCAAGGGAATTTGTTGGTTTAGGAATTGATCGCGATGAAACCACATTTCTCTGGATGAAAGGCCACGACTTCGGATGCGCGTGTTGACACGCGCAGTAGCTAGAGAGAGCTGCAAAGGAGACACCATACGGCAAGAAGGGTCCTCTAGTTCCTGTATCGCTCTTTCGGCCACTGGGTTTTTGTTGATGTTTTTCGCGTTACCGATCTCGATACTGATGCGATGATTCTTTAGAAGCTCGTCCCCAACAAGGGACTTGAGTCCAGGTGCAGCATCGGTGCGTATAACTGCGAAAGGGCCATCCAATGGGCACAGCGGAACACACAAACACAGAATACCATCCCGTAGAGTGTCTCGACGTTCGTCTTCAATGAGCATGGTTGAAGTGTATGATGTAACACATTCGCGTACGAGAAGGATGAGTTGGCGTTCACGTTTGATAATGTCGGCTGCAAATTGACTGCCGACTGATGCTGGGGCATCTGATGAAGTTTGTGTTGCTACGAACTTTGGCGATTTTTTTAGTGATATGCATTGATGGCAACTGTCACTTGTACGATAGATAGCGGCATCCATGTCAAGTGCGTAAAAGTATCTGCTCACGACAGACTTAAGTTGGTGACCTGTAGGGTGGCCAAGTCGTATGTGCAGTGCCATAAGTAACCCATCAAGAACTTGTCGTGGTACGATGATATTCTCACTAGCCCTTGAAAACGGAATATTTCGTTTGACGACAAGAAGCCCGTCTCGTGAAACTGAAGCAACATTCAAGTAACGTTTGACATCTCGCACGTTCGTTAGCTTTTTTGAGGGACGTGTGCCTTGCTTGAGGTGGGCACACGTGCGGTGCAAGTCACTACAGTCTGACTGGAGGTTGTGCCATGCTGACCGACTGATAAATGGCATGGACGCAGACCCTTCAATGATGTCGTTGGTCGAAACACTGCGCACAACGGAGTCTGTTGAAATATTCACGAAGGTGCAGATCTGACATGTGGGTTTCTCACATGGAAGAGCATTACGACTTGAGAAATCTGCAGGTAGATTAGCAGAGCCAGCTACATGTCGGATGGTGACCTTGAATCGGCTTGCAGTTGACAGAAATGTGGTTACACGTGAGCTAGCAGAAAACTCGCCACGGCAGAGCTTTTCGAATGCTTGCACACAAGGTTTGCTGTCTGTGAGAACACAAGTGTTGTGTGCAGATTGAATGATATATGGCGAAAAGTGTTTAATGGCGGCTGCTATGGAGAGTGCTTCAATCTCACATGGAAGCCATCGTGCCTGATTCTTTCTCAGTTTGGCACTGAAGAAACCGCTAAGTTCGGTTTTTCCATCGCGTGTGACATAATGTGTGGCACCTAGACCGGGATTCCGAACGGCACCATCGGTTACAATCCATAGCTGGTCGTTAGAACGAGGTAAGGTGATTGTGCGGTTTGATGAAAGCGCTTTCTGTGCAGCTGTGAAAGCATTGATAAGTTCATCGGACCAAGAGATATTGTCTTTGGATTCGCGGCCCGCAACAGCATCATCCATAGGAGACATCAGTTTGGAACAATCCTTCAGCACTCTTGCCATAACTTTGTAAGCCCCGATGAAAGATCTGAGACCTGATACCCTAGAAGGCCTAGAGCATGTGGATAAAGTGGATATGCGGTGAGGACTTGCGCGAATAGTCCCTAGGCACCATCCTAAAATTGAAGTTTGCTTTGGGGCAATGACAGTTTTTGACGCGGAAAGATTCAATCCGCTCTGTCTGAGTTCTACAAGAACATCTATCCAGTTGGTCAACAATTCTTCCAATGTGTTACCACCGCAGTACAGGTCGTCAGCGACTTTGGCAACACAACCTTTCTCCACCAAGTCACCCAGTACACGGCATGTAAGTTCCTCCAAAGCTGTTTCCGAGCCTGGCATGCCCATAGCACACCTTGCATACACACGGACACCCTTAAATGGTGTTACTACGCCACAGTATTTCATAGAGTCTCGGGACATGGGTATCTGGTAAAATGCCTTTGTAAGATCAGTGGTAATAACGTACTTCCATTGCGCGATCTGTCGTAGTGTCGAATCCACGTCGGACATGAGAGATGGTTGCGGTTTGGCGTAGCGACCAACATCGGCGAACGCAGTGACTAAACGATAACCTCCTTGTGGTTTCCTTAATCAGAAAGGATGGGTTAACATATTTAACGGCAATGTTTATGTCCTCGGGTCGTCTGAAAACACCCATACCCTCAAGCTCGTCAAATTTGTCTTGCAGTTCTACGAGTTGGTTTCGCGAATATTGAGGAACTCTGCCTTTCCGATGGGGTGGTTGGACGGGCCCCATGTTGACATGTGCCTGGAACGGTCCAACAGCACCATTGTAGCCTTTGAATGTCGGATTAAACACATCATCGAACTCCAAAAGCACCTTGTTAAATTTGGCCTTCATATTGTGCGGTAAGATGTTATCTGGATCTAGTTTGACTAGCTCCGAGTGTTGAGTCATAGTCGAAATTCTGTGCTTACATGTAGGTGTTGCACTTACATCAAGCTCTTGGGCGAGGTCAGGAGAGGTTGTGGTTCTCGCAATGCAGAAATGCTCATTTTTCTTCACTTGTTGAGGCAACTTTGTGAGATTCAGAATACGGATTTTGCCAGATACGATTGACACTATGGTCGGTTGGGGCCAGACAGTGTCATTATCCTTGCCCGCCTCAGGGGGCTCAAGTGCAATTGTCTCATTACTGGGATGAAACTGGTCAGTGAGATCAATTTCTATGTACTCACCAGGCAAGATAGTTGATCGCGATGGTGCGCGCAGTACACGTCGAACTGCATGTCTATCCATCGATGATGGGGGTGAGTTATAGGAATACCTTGAGCTACCACCAACCATGATTAGTCGTTTTGCAGGTCGGACAAGAATATCATTGGCTTCCATAAACGGGATTCCAGCAAGGACATCCGAATCAAGGTTTTCAACAATAAGTCCCTCGAAATACAAGTGGAGTCCATCAAGAGAGAATGTTGCTCGTGTTTCGCCAAGTATTTTCAATGGAGACGATCCGTCGGCTTGGTTCGCAGACTGCGATGTGCTAGTCACTCGTAAGCCTAAACTGGATGCACACGACGCGCGCATCATGTTTGCAGTCGCACCGCTATCAATTGTTAGTCGTACTACAGTATGGGAACAAAACATATCCAAATATGGAGACTGTTGAACTCTGACCCTGTTTATGACTGGAGGCAGAGCCTCTTCACTCTCAGAATTATGGTCTGAACTATCATCCTCACAAGTGCCAATGATTTGTCGTGCACGTGCGAAAAATTTCTGGTCTTGTGTTGGAAGGAAGCTAGATTTACTTAAAAAATGGTTACTGTCCCTTCCTTCTGCTTTGCACAGTGGGCATGATTTCCATGGTTTTCTAAACTGTACTGTTTTTGGAGGTGCGGAGGATCGTTTTGATGGATATGATGCTGCGGTACGCATCGCTCTAGTGTCTTCAGTAGTTTAGAGCTCCTCGCGTAATGAGTCGAGGGCTTGAGAAATTTCAGGCTTGATGGATGCGAGAGTTCTTGATCGTAGCTCTGTCCCATACCTTTGCTTCACTAATTTAGGGAGATCACTATAATTGAGCCTTAACCACGTTAAAACCACAAAATTCTCTAAAGAGGAAGTCATTTCCTCATCTTCAACTATTTGTTCACCGTGATGCTTGATACCGGAATCAGTGCGTAACAGGTTGTCCTCTGTAAATGCCATCAATCTTTGATACAGATCTTCAGGTCTTTCAGTGGGTTCAAGTTTGATAGAACAAAAGTCAATGAAGTGAGCCCCTGTCGACTGAAATCCATAATGTAATCTGATTTGTTGCCAGATAAATGCAATTGAGGTAGAGTTTTTAACGATGGTGTTTCTGGCAATTATGGGGGCATAATTTGCTATTTGTCCTAACATAAGTTCTAAGATGGTTACCTTTTGTTCGCGTGTCTTACGTATAGCCTCGGCAACATCTTCGCCGTCGTTTACAAAGCCCCTATGTGGTGCGGCTCTCGTTTTCCTTTCCCAATGTGCGCCATCAATTAGAAATGGAGCAAAATTAGGGTCAAGTGAAAGTGTATATACGAGGTTTTGTTTCCAGTTCTCGAATGAATTGACAGTTTCAGTTTTTGTGAGGCTCCATTGCTTCGGGGCCCTGTGCGCCATGATCAAATATGTATACTTCACAACGTGTAACTGTTACTGCCACTTACGTTATTGTTGTCCAAACGCGAGTTCACAAACGCTGCCACCACGCCAGTGAGTGACAGAACCACAAAACACGTTATGTTGTAACGCAAAAAACTTTACTATGGCTAAACCGGAAACACGAGGAGAATAACAAAACGTTTACAAAAGAATCTGGATCCGGATAAACTTTCCGGACACACCTAGTGGCGCAGCAATTTCCCCGGAACTCTAACTTTTCGCGATCAGATACACACCTCGCTTTCCAACTATATACGAAGACGTCGTTTTGATCGTAACCCTTGGCGTATTTCAAGTCACCCGTGAATAAAAGGTGTTTTGAGATGTTCACTATTTATGCTTGACTCGAGAAAAGAAATGTGACGCCGTCTCCGACGCTGGAAAGATAGTACCATTGTGTTGCTTTCACGAGACGTGACAAAGCATGACTAAAGAACTCGTTTTATCTGAGGTTTGTGATACAGAAAATGCTACCAATGACGACCTTGATAGCGAAGAATAACGTCCTCTCCGACGGTATCCGCGGCCATTTTGTTAGCATCAGACTGCCGACCACAGTAATCACGTGACTAATCATGCAATGACATGCGCAGATTGTATCTGAGGCAAAATTCCTGTTGAATCAGGAAATGAAAACAAAACATCACGATGAGATCAGGTGTCGACCGTAAAACTGCACAATAATCTACAGAAACCTGTATTTCTCGAAACCCAATCGGAAAAGCATTCGGGTATTTCCGCCATATCTTCGGGAAATACCTTCGGCGTTTTCCCGAACATACGACAGAAAGTTTCGAATGGATTTCCGATGTGATTTCTCGATATTGGACCACAGGTCTCTTGAAAATCTAAGCAAAGTTAAGACATGGGAGTAAAATTAACATAAATACGTGTGTGTCATTACGTATTCAGCTTACAAAGTGTCGATAACAGGTGATTATAAAGTCAACGACCTAGAAATAGGTCGTGTTGGTTCAATAATGTATATATTCATGTAATTATCCGCGTAATAGTTTATATTATGACATCTCAAATTAAAACATTTAAGTACACGATAATATGCAATATTCAAGATGTCACAAGACTTTCGGAAATGCGCAAACATAAAAGTCACTCGGTCAGCCCTCTGACACCATGTTTGTGTACATCTATATGTGTTTGCCCTATTCTATCTATGTCACTTTTAAAGACTACAATTTGTTGATATAAATATTGTGGTTGGTTCATATATTACGTATATCATTTACAGTGTATAATAAACCTCTAATACATGATATGTGTATTAGGAACCTATAAAGTCCTGGAGTGACCCGATGAAGGATTTAAGGAATGTGTTTTTGTGGACAATGGATAAGAGTGATGTGTATAGGATGTGTAGCTAGAATGTGCCACGTATTAGTTTTTAATTAGTTTTAATTAAGTGTATCTAAAGATATATATTGTGTACATCGTTTATGAACCCTCATTTGTAGTATATCCTAATGTAGCAACATTCATCTTACTCTTACTCTCTAGATCTGTCTTTCTTCCTGTCGTTGTCTTTGCCTTTCTTTCTCTATAATCATTATAAGTATACTGTGACGCTATCACAATCTTTGTGATATATATTTATGGAGAGGACTTTTAAAAGTTGTTAAAATCTTATGCCCAATCCAATTGTGTCTAAACAATAAAATATGTTGAAATCAACGTTCAGAACTGCGGGTATGTCACGCCGGAGTCACGGGTTCGATTCCCGGCGGTGCGCTTACAGTCGAACCTAGGCGGAAACATGCTACATGTATGTATATTGGGGTCATCTGTCAGACCACTCGGATTTTGTCCGAGTTCTCCAGTTCCTCACGCGCTTCCATTCGAACCAACATCAGTTTAGCGTATCTCGATATGTCATGTTTTCCTGTTATACATTCACTACCGCTGACCTTTCCCGGGGTGACCTTGTCGTTAAAGTGAATGTCCGGCCATGACGGACTTGACCTGCCAGGTGTGTACAGAGGCAGCCCATGGTCGGGTTAGGTACAGTTTACGGTGGCATGACCGCACTAAATCTGACCGTCATGTTCTATAGTTAATACATCGCCAAGGCTATAGTAGACAAGACGGCTTATATATAATATCCCTTACCAAATCTTCTCAAAAAGGGATTACTTACGTATTTATCTGGATGTTGTTGATGATTTTTTTTTCTTGTCATTTTCATTTGTTGGAATTATCTTGTTTATTTTTTTTGGTTTGTTTGTTTTTTGTTTGTATTTGTTTTTGAGGAATGTTCTTTTTTTAACAAGATTTTAACAATATTTAACATGTTTGAAAATTTTATTGACTTTGTTATATTATTTTGTGTGAGTGCCTAATGTTATGTAGGCCTATATCTCTTTCGTACTGCAGTTGATCAGTCTGTAATATCATCTGTTGTCTATGTAACTATTGTAAGGAAATGGCTTCATAAGTTGTAATAACTTGTGCCAAATCCTATTTGCAAATATGTGTAAATAAAATATCTTTAAAGTCAAAGAGGAATGTTCTTAATAAGGCTGTTTAACCCTAATCAATTAAGATTTATTTATTTAATCTATTATTTCATCTTAAATGCTAGATTTAAACAATAACCCTGAACTTTGTATATATGTTTACAATCTCATCGTTAATTATATACATATCTGAGAGAAAATCAAGGATTTACTGTATCAACAGATCAAATTTGTTGGATATTTTCGCTCGACCATGTTGTCAGTCCCCTAGTTAAATTCGGAAATATTCATTCACAAAATCACTGCAATAGACCAAGTTGAAGATGAATGGATTACCCCAAATCGAATATCATAACTGAATCTGAACAGATAATTAAAAAAAAATGTTTCTTTCTTCTAAAATTCGGAAGCCTGCACGATCGAACAAATTTCAAAAATTAAAATGCCGTATAACATTCTACACTTGTTGAATACTGACTCCGTTTTGTGATGGTATGTTGGATAAACTCGCCAAGTTTAAATCTGAAGGATGTTTCGGTCTCTCAAACTGGTTATTTACTGGAGTTGATCGCCCCTTTTAGTCGGCACAGTGTTATAAACGTCCGTTTTCGTCCTTGTCTTGGGCAGTCTTGATATTGTTATATTTTCGAAGCCAATCAAGGATGAAAATTAAACACAGAAAGAAAGATTGAAGAATAAAGGACTTGATATTGACCACAAGTTGTAGGAGAGACCGGCGATCATCGTTCAGACACTTTCGTTCAAGTCAGCTTTCTATAACTGTAACTGATTTAGAGAAAAATATAATATAAACATTCTAAAGTTTTCACATCAGATATTCATGTTAGATACTAAGGCGCGCTTTTAATATGACAAGAGAGAGAGAGAGAGAGAGAGAGAGAGAGAGAGAGAGAGAGAGAGAGAGAGAGAGAGAGAGAGAGAGAGAGAGAGAGAGAGAGAATTTATGATTAGATTAAGACCACAAGTGTAAGGAGAGACAAATAAAACTTCAAAAGTTTCCACATCAGATATGAGTACTCCAGGCTAAATCAATTAGAGCGTTAATGGACTGAGACCACAATTAAGTACTTCCGGGTTCAGGCCCCACGAATGAAGTCCCCTCAAAAATGTATGTATTTCAGGAATTGGTTTGTTTTTGTTTAACGTCCTATTAACAGCCAGGGTCATTTAAGGACGTGTCAGGTTTTGGAGGTGGAGGAAAGCCGGAGTACCCGGAGAAAAACCACCGGCCTACAGTCAGTACCTGGCAACTGCCCCACGTAGGTTTCGAACTCGCAACCCAGAGGTGGAGGGCTAGTGGTAAAGTGTCGGGACACTCGGCCACCGCGGCCCAGGAAAACAAATCAAATGCCTCTTTGAACTTGATTTCTGTTTTCTTATGTAAAATAATAATATTGATCATTTATTATGTGCTCCAGGACCCTGTGTGATGAGTCCTGATTTGACCTCTACCCCTGACCCGGATGTATATAATCCACGTTGGTGACACATTTTGACAGCTATCTCCAGAAAATGCCCAACATGCTGGGTTGAAACTTTTATATTTTGCTTCTCAGATGTTGGTCTTGGGCAGGTGAGATGGAAAGTTCAGTTCAGTTCAGTTTATTTTATTCCGTAGGCCTTTCGGCCCATAGGTGAAAATGACAACATGTGATAACATATCAATTAATAAATTATACAAGTAAAAAGGAGAGTGACCAACATAATATCATATTATGGTGCAATGACATGTAATTTCATAAATTCATTTTACATTTTAAATGAAACGATAATTCGAAAAAAAAGTATACATGTATCTTTCAAAATGGTTCAAAAGGTGAGATGGAAAGTTGCATATGAGATTTTGGGAATTTATTATGAATTTTAATGTTACAATGAAACATATAGCGAAGCTAATTGTGGTCTCGGTCCAATGACGTCACAAAATAATTCCGATTTAAACTAAGCTTCTAAAATGGTCATCGACATTTGGTAGAGTTTACGGATTATCCTAAATCCGACCAGGTCAGCGAGTTAAATAGCTCTCATTCCAGGCCTTACAGTCGGGTACATATAGGGAAACCTAAATCTACGTCATCACATGGCTGTGGTTGTTCTAGAAACAGTTAACAAAAAAGATCTTTCAAATTTAGCAAAATATATTAAATACAGTAATAAACAAAGAACAGATTTTGTATTAGTATAAAAAAAAAAAAATGTCCTTCTACACTCTACCTGTTGTACAATGTATGTGTTAGTCCGGTTGTGTGTGTGTATGCGAGTGTGTGGTTTTGTATTGTATCATTTCTGTACATGTATATATTTGTTGAACCGATGAGCCGTAAGGCTCAAGGAAATTAAGAACTTGAACTTGAACTTGGGTGGAAAGAGCGGCAAATTTTACCGCTTCACCGGTAAGCCTTCCGTGTTAGTCAACGCGTCACTTCACGGAACCCAGACAAACTTCAAGGACCCATTTCTAAATATGTTAATAAATATTTATTTATTTATGTATCTATTTATTTATTTAGCTATTTATTTATCTATTTATTTATTTATTTATTTATTTATTTATTTATCTATTTATTTATCTATTTATTTATTTATCTATTTATTTATTTCGTTTACATGTTGTATTTATTTATTTATTATGTAATTAATCAATTCATTTTATTTCATTTATGTTTTCATTATCTGAGATTTTAATAATGACATTTCTCTGGGTGTGTCTATGACAGCTTCCAATCAGAAATAAAAAAAAACATTGTACTTTTCCTGTGTACTTAGAGTGACGGAAACGCCCGATAAGTTTCGAAAGATGACCCGGTAGCCTTTGTTTTGTGACCGATATTACATGATCAAAGGGACATAACTCCTACGACAAGCCAAGAAATCGGTTACAAAAATCTCCCACGAGGACACGTATTCAAGTCTGTTCCGGGTTAGAACTTCCAGTACTTCATATTAGTTGTCATTTTTACCGAATGTCGGCTTAACCCATCTAAGAAAAGTACAATGCACTACAATTGGGGACTTCGAGTCACATATCCCCTACGTAGCCCTTAAAGTCCTCGCACACTATTATTTAAATCACCCAAATCTTTTTATCATTTTCATATTATCTGCACTTAAAAATGATAATGAAAACTCACTGTAGTTATCCCTTCTCACGCCTCTGTAATTCCTCCAACAGGACAACGCTAAAGTTAATGTAATTTATGACAGAATAACTAACCATTTAGAAGAAGAAAAAGAAGAAGATTGTATCTAGACCTGTTTTTAAGATGCATACATCTTTAGCAATAATGTCTCATATCCACGCGTTTCTCACGGATTACTCGGACCTCACCTTATACTGCGGGTCATAAGTTGACCATCACGTTCAGGACACAGGTCGAATGGTCAAGTCAGGACAGTGACTTACGAGACAATAAAATACTGACAGCTGATTGACGATATGGCCATTTTTCTTGACCACTGACTAATCGATACAGCAATAACACGCTCCGACATCGCTCAGCGTACCGCACGTGGATGTGGGGGTGGGGGTGTAGAGCGGATAGGGTCCCGGTGGGGGTGGGGGAAGAGAGCGAAGGCGGGTTCGAGCTCCGGTGGGGGACAGTGACTGTTATTTTGGTATCGAGGCCATTTTTTGATAAAGGAAATCTCTCTAAAGGGACTTTCCGTCGTTCGGACATCAAGAACATGCACAATTTCTATTGATGAAGTCTATGTCCGAACGATGATTATATGAGTGTTTATGTCTACCATTAATGAAATTACCATTAATGAGATTAACACCGAAAAGTAATGTACAGGAAAAAGGCGTATTGTCGACAAATATCCAATGTCTTTGCGGTAATTAGTGATACTTCGTGTCAAATTAAGAATTTTCAGGACTTAATACTCGAAGAACGTTGATTTATCTTGAGGGTTAAACTGCCGTATTAATATAAAGATAACTTTTCCTACCCGACAAAAATAATATTTTCCAGTAAGTTTAATTTTGACGACCTAAACTTCATTTCATCGAAGGCCCCTGAATACGAGACAATGATCCAATTTACCCGAGTCCGCCGCCACCACCATCACCACCAACACCACCACCACCGTATCAACTTCCGGGCAAGCCAAACCGAAACTTTCCGCACCTTTATCACTTCAGCACCAAAACCCAGCCATCTGTCCAAAGCCAGACCTTCATCAAACTAACTTTCCATTTCCATCATCTGGGCATTCGACTTAAAACGTACAATATGTATCCGGAATCTTTCTATCTCACGAGAGAGATATAGCTAGGGAAGCTGTATATGTGTAGTAGGAGTGGGAAAATGCACGGCCAGACCGAGGTTCGAACCCGGGACCTCCGAATACTAGCCGGATGCTCTACCGATTGAGCTACCTGGTCGCCGACGATCGACCCGGTCCAGTTCCGCTACAAATGTCACGTCACACTTCCATGGACAGCGACTTTGATGGCAGCAGGTCGTTAAAAAACCAAGATGTCAGGACCCGCTCAGATAATGACCTGACAGGTATATGTTACCTGCCGTAGAGGCAGAGGTACCGATTGTATAAGCGCGACATAGACACAGTGGACTTTAGCCCGAGTTTCCTCTGGCCCTGAAACCATGTCTGGACATACTGTCAGGGCCAGAGGGAACTCGGGCTATGAAGTTGACTCTATCTACCTGACATTGGATTGTTCACAAATGAATGGTTTATTAATACAATAGTGTAAACTTTTAATAGTAAAGTTTTTTTTTATGCATTTATCATAGTTTGATGCTGGTAATAATACTAACCGCAATATACCGCTCGGCTAGATAGATCTTCTCTTTAGCTCGATCGGTTGAGCGTATGACTAGTAAGCCAGAGGTCCCGGGTTCGATCCCTAGCGGAGGCAGTGGTGTGAATTATAATCAATCTGGCTACTCTCACCGAGAGATACCTGTAGACAATGTGACAATCCAAATAGTCTTTCTTCTACTGGTCCCTATGTCCCGATTAAAACTTGATCTTGATTTTAGTGACGTAATAGACAATAGGTCGGTTTAGATTGGCCCATTCTCGACTACCGCAATACTATCCGACTATTGAACAAAGGGGGGTAACTGTGATAGATCAGTGCGAGATCGGCCCAACCCACTGCTATGGCTTAGATTTAAACAATATGTTTTATTCAATGCTCAAAATAATCAAAACTATGACTTCACACCATCATAGGTGTATTTCATACCCAGCTCTAAATGTAAGTATTAGTGATATTACTATCCATAGAGATGTGGTGACATAAATCAAGCAGGCCTCGTGGGTATAGGAGTTCCCCAAACTGTCTATCCGTACACGTGATAACACATGATATTGATTACAGAAATCAGCACCATCTTATAATATCAAAAGATACATACGCTTACTACAGTGTTCCAGTGTAAACTAAAGGACCCAGTTAGAAATTAATTAATTATATTAATTCTACCTCGTGGTATACTAATTAAAAGCAATACAGCACGATGCGAATTAATTTTCATACCAAACTGTGATATGTTCCAAATATACATACATACATATTTACATACATACAAGTATATAACTTAGCAACACAAATGACGAAGGAAGACAACTTTTTGACTCGTGCCCTGACCGGGCCTACATACATAATATACATATACATATATACAAATACATATCTACATACATACAAAAATACACAAATATACACATATCTACATACATACAAATATACATATACATTTATACAAATACATATTTACATACATACAAATATACACAAATATACACATATCTACATACATGCCACCGCATTGTCGGAATACACCCACCATATATATTTTTGCTGTATACGGCAGTGACGGAAAACAGCTGTATTTTGGAATCTTAGCACGTGCGTCAGTTCGACTGACCTACTTCAAAATGAAACTACGTTTAAAAGGCGAACATATTTCTGTCATTTTTGACACCGTTTCACTTTAAAATGATTACTTTTGGTGATGATTTTGATGACTGTTGTAGGATAAATAGATTACATGGTCAGTGTCTTAAAATATAAGCTGTATTTTTGGCTCGGGACAGAAAGACAAAAGTGGATCGCCAAGGCTCGCCACTTTTGTCTTTCTTTACCCTCGCCAAAATACAGCTTATATTTTAAGACACTGACCATGTATTCTCTATTTATGGTTCTTGCCCTGATATTTATACCCGGATTAATGTATATGAACATGAATGCAAATTTATATATTTGTACACATAGTATAAATATTTACCTTCGGATCAACAACACAAAGTGCATATGATACATTGTGCCAATAATTAGACATTGTAACATAGTGACACAAATGACGAAGGAAGACAACTTTATGACTCGTGCCCTGGACGGTATTTAATTCTACTGTTGTGTAACATTTTCGATATCTTATTTATTTTTGAAATTCCGGCTAAATATTGGTCTTTGAATACGGTAAATGACATCTTGGCCTGCAAATACTATACCCCCCCCCCCCCCCCCCCCCCCCCCCCCCCCCCCCCCCCCCCGACATATAGACTACATATACTTGAGTTAGGTATTTCATCGTCCCAATATTCGAGGTATCCACCCGACAATAATCTCATGGCTGCTTTTGTTTTTAACATATTTTATATTCATATATATATATATAAACAAATAATAATAATAAAAGTAAAATACTTTATTTAGGGCCGATGACACTTTAAGTCGCACTTAAGACTCTTCTTCCAAGTGGTCGAAATACAGGTTCGGACATAAATAATAATCGTCTTCCGTGACAGGTAATAAGTCCGATTATATGGATGCTTAGTGCAAATACCAACAATACAATACAATACAATACAATACAATACTTTATTTAACGAATTCCCGTCCACATGGAGCAATATAGGAAATACAATCACACAGAGGTAGAGTGGCCAAAAGACAGATGAATGGACACACATTTATACTAATATAAATTACAAACACAATCAAAATTGCTTGTAACACGCTCATGTTGTAACCTATGACTTGGAAGTCACCTACACACGTACATTAGCTATTACAAAATCATTACACAATGGGTATAGTAATAGTTTGTATTATTTTAAATTTGACATAATGAAATTGGACAACAACTTTAAAATATCCCCATCTTCATTATTTATCAACCAGATGTATTTTTGTTTCTTGATCCAAATTTGAAAAAATTGAGAGCTTTCATACTTATTTTGTACCAGAGAATTCCTCTTTGATATGTTAAATAACCTACATTGCTTTTCAGAACAAGATCTGTTTTTATTCAAAATCCTACAAACTTCTAAATTATCCATCAGCATGTCTTTTTAAAATTTAAATATTTATGTTGCTAATAAACATCCATACATTCAGCCCGAGTCAATTACTAATAGCGATCAAAGTCCACATCAGGTTGTCATTTCTAAAATTAGAACATAGCTGTTGCAACATGCACCGACAGTCATTCGATAAATAAAACGAAGTAAATGGAAGTTGCAAAATTTGATTATATTCTGTGAATATTTACCCTGGCTATTGACAGTTTATTTAAAAAAAATAATAATGTGGAAATTAACTGCCTTTTAAGATTTCCACTACAAAAGGGAAATAACTCTAACACAACGAGATTCCAAAGTCCGCCCAACCCGTTCCCGATTTGTCTATTTTAGTAACGTTTGACCTCTGAACTAATAGCTAGTCATGCTATCAGATAGGTTCGTATTCGAGGCAGCTGCCTGATGTTAAGATGTGAGTTTCTCGCTACCCCGGGTAGGAATTGGCTCGTTGGTGTGTGAGAGAATCCATACAAAGCTTCCAAGATGATGGAAATATGGTCATTCCTTGGAATATTACTCCTATATTCCATTTTCCGCTTGCTACATTGGAGCAGTTTACCAACGGCCCCGACATTGTACTGGAAGGAAGGATCGAAGTTTGTTCAAGATATCATCAATTCATGTCCATTTTTAACCGAACCGTAAGTATCTCAGAGTTTGAAAAGACTTGTTACACAATATGTCAATAAGATTCGACGTATTTCGTAATATAACTTCGGTGTTTGCATGTTCTAGCTTGTGAAACAACTGCACGCTCGCTCTCGCGTAGCAACGATGGGCGTTAACGTTAACGTTGCTAGCACCCCCAAGTCTCCCTGTCCCTAACACCAGAACTGGACCCTTTCTCTTTATTTATTTCGGCAGTCGAAACCTTGTTGAGACTTCTTTGTATAAATTCATTAATTATTAACTATGAGACACATATAATTTTGAGTTATATCCACGGTTGACCTAGATGTTGGGACAGGACGCGGCTACCGTATACCCGATATCCAGACTTTTTAATTTACTAAGCGTCTATATAGCTAGCTACAGGTGAGGTAGCATATTAGTCAACGGTGGTCAGAACGCCTCATTATGTCAGGACTGTTTCAATTTTGTGAGGATACATAAACAGCTTTTGTTTTAACAGTTTTCGTTTTTTATTGTCAATTTTTACTGAAGATCCAGAAATGCATTAAAAATGAAAACTGTGTAAACAAGTTGTTTGTCAATAATATATATGGCATAAGTTTCACCACCTTCAACGTTTCTATTCTTGTGACCTATATTCTGTAAGGAAGCACATGATTAATAGTGATCAGTTGAGGAAAAAGTTGAATAGTATAATCTATTTCAATTTGTAAAATTGTAACAAAGGTATCTTTCAAGGCTTCCAACTCATCATCATCATATCATTATCATCATCTACGTTGGTGCCATTCTCATTGTAATGATCCATTGGTATTACGTAGGTCTAAAATCGTTTTTCCCACTAAAAACACTCCCTACTTGATATATATTTTCATTTTCTATTATAGGCCTATATTAACCATGAAATTGTCTAAAGGGAGAGAAATCCATAATTATGTACTGTTAAATGTTTTTGTCGTGCAAGAACAAACTATATATTTCAGTTACCTCCCCAACATCTTCGATCATTCTAGCACCGTCTATAAAGTGGAAATAAATATATGATGCTTTTATTACCTTGATCAAGGAGGGGTACAGGTTCCTGAATGATTTCGTGATTTATGATGTTATTCTCTCATATCATAGATTAAAACTTTTATATGAACTAGGCTCCATATCAGTATGTTGAATTAAAATCATAATGATTTATAATAAGTTCAATGTCTCATTCTTCTTAAAAGGAGAGATGTTGTATATGTATGTGTTCTGTGTCTATTTACATGTATGTCACAGATGTTGTATATGTATGTGTTCTGTGTCTATTTACATGTATGTCACAGATGTTGTATATGTATGTGTTCTGTGTCTATTTACATGTATGTCACAGATGTTGTATATGTATGTGTTCTGTGTCTATTTACATGTATGTTTGATGTAAGATGGACGATGTTCTGGTATTGATAAAATTCACAACACGACATAATACAGCATGTAAAAGCATTGTTCTGAGATATGTGGCCGTGGTGGCCGAGTGATTAAGGTGTCACAACACTTTATCACTAGCCCTTCACCTCTGGGTTGCGATCTTGAAACCTACGAGGGGCAGTTGCCTGGTACTACTGTAGGCCGGTGGTTTTTCTCCGGGTACTCCGGCTTTCCTCCACCTCCAAAACCTGGCACGTCCTTAAATGACCCTGGCTGTTAATAGGACGTTAAACAAAATATACCAAAAGTTCTGAGATTAAATGAACACAAGCAAGATTTCATATTTAAATGTAGCAGTATCAATAATTACACATTGTAACATAGTAACACAAATGACGAAGGAAGACAACTTTATGACACGTGCCCTTGGCGGTATTTAGTTTTACTATTGTGTAATATTTTAGATATCTTATTTATTTTTGAAATTCTGGCTAAATATTGGTCTTTGAATACGGTAAATGACAGTATCATTTGACAGACACTTTACTCCAACTGATTAATATAGCGACCTCTGACCTCACGTACCGTATTTGACCTAATAAGGGCGCAGGGCGCGGGTAATTGACAGTGGGGGCGCCCTTATTAAGATTAGTTATTCTGAAGTTTTATGAAACAGACTATACCTTATAGCAGAATACCCAAGGTTGTGGAAACGGTAAAATATTCAGTCATAAAAATATTCCAGATGAAGATATCTATTCATAATCATATATTATCTTAAACATGACTTGAATACTCCTGTAAACTTGTAAACCATGCCAGCTGATCTTTAGACCAGAGAACGTGTGTTCCACCATTTATGTTCAAATGGAACTCTTTTGTGTTCTATTTATAGAAACAGGTGATTTCCCAGATCACATCAGACATCGTTTTCTTTGACCTAATAATTGATTTACAATGTATTTTACTAGCTTTCTGTTCTGAACAAAAGTTATTTATCAACAAGAATGAAGTCTTTACTTTATCTTCAAATAAAGATGGTAAGTTATTATTTGTATGTGTGTTTAGTTTTGGGTGCTCTTTGCACTGACATGTCATCTGTAGCCTGTACTCCAACAATGTTATAGGAGTACTGTAGCCTGTAGGAATACACAAAATGTGGCGAAAACATGTGTTCCAGTTACTTAATTTGCTGAAGAAAATTGAACACATAAAGTAGCAAAATATTTCACATGAATTATTACTTTTGAACACCATTTTGACACTCAGTCAAAGATGTATTTCCTTGAAAAAAGGTAGGGGCGCCCTTATTAGGGCAGGCGCCCTTATTAGGTCAAATACGGTATGTAAACTGAGTAATATATACTTAATGTTTAATGAGAAAGTCACCAGCTATTATAACATGGAATTTAGATCCGCCAGCTTCACCCCACAACCGACATCGGAGCATCCAATTGACCCTTGATTTTATGCATTTTCAGAAGTCAATTGACTATTATTTCAGAAACCTGAAGGGTCTACACATAGTAAAGTAGACTTGTCCCTTCAAACCTTATCTCATTTTGGGGAATCAAAAACATAATCTCACTGTACTTGTCTACTGGATCAGTGGACGTCCTGTAGAATCTAACTGACACTGTACCTGTCTGTTCACAGTGTAATATATATATAAACCCTTTGACCAAACTATATAGTTTATAAAAAAACTAGAAAATATTCTAGACTGAAGCTACAGTGTCACAGACTGTGTACTAATACCGTAGATCTGTTGTTAGGACACATGACTCATATTTACATACAGAGATTTATTATAAAGTTCAATACCGGATTTGACCTGATAAACACAATCTCTCAGGGTTTTTTTCTCACTGATTTGAGATGGGAACTTATTGTCTCATTTTGGGAGGAAATTTCGTAAAAATGGGGGAGGGGAAATTCTGGAGTAAACTGCAAATTTTTGGAATTTGTTTTAATTGGCTTAAATTATATAAATTTCAATGCAATGGGAATGGGGTCCATTAATGGCCCCAAAACTTAGGCCCAGAATATGCAATGGGGTGAGTTTGATAAAACCATTTTAAAGTTTACAGAGTAAAATATGCATGGATGTGAAATTTGGATGGGAACAAATAAACTTTTTTCATAAATTGACATATCATGAAGTTGATGTTGTGAAAACAGTCTGAAGATTTTCGATTGGTTAAGAGACACATTGATTGTAACATTGTATTGGAAGATCAGTGAGGTAAGCCCCCCCCCCCCCCCCCCCCCCCCCCCCCCCCCCCCCCCCTGTAAGGGACTTTTAGCACACCCCATCCTCTTTTTCCTGAAGATGTTTGGATATGCTTATCTACAAATTATTCTCATGAGTCCTTTTTAATGTATTGCTAAAAATAATGAGAACCACAACATTAAATTTTAGTATTTCCAGAAATTCTGTGAGTCCCATCTATATCAAACTTCTATGGGCACAGGGCTCGGAACTGGCATGTAGATTTAACACTGTAGGCATGCTTATAAGGTGGAATATGTAATGTATAATGTGGTGTAGATAAAACAGATGACACATCTTCTATATATTTTATATGTGTCTGATCTCACTTTGGTACAATCTATCTACCACACCTTTAATATAGTAACGAAGTTAAACTTCAGTAATAAAACATTTAATTAAAGGCAGATACATTATAATATATAATATTTAAAGCCTGCTAATGTTTTGAAACTCAAGACTAAAATTACTTATCTTTCCGAATCATACTTCATATGAACAACACTTAAGGATTGATTGTCAATTTTGTTGCTTGCATGGACTGATGAAGGGAAGTGAACCTCGTGCAAATGAAGTGAACTGCGAAGCAGTTCATGTACCATTTGCACGAGGTTCACTTCCCTTCATCAGTCCATGCAAGCAACAAAATTGACAATCAATCCTTATATTTACGTTAACCAAATTTAAAACTTCGCCACCAGATTGAAAAATTCGGTCGCACCAGTGTGACGTAAGTGCGTCACTTTGTAACATTGTTATACTTATCGTACATGTGTGCACAGTAGTGGAACAGCAGACAGTCAAAATATTCTCGTCGCCAAGGCAACACAAAATATAGTGCCATACACGTTTTGATTATTCCGATGTTGATACACATAAATACGATATTTTCAAGGTAAAATATTTATTTTTAACAAATATTTATGATATTGTATAATAAAAACTTAGCAATACCCATATAAATACGAATGTAAAGTGCAGTGTTGACAGTATAGTATGTGTGTGATTTGGTCACTCGAGACACAGGGACTCTGTTAAAAATAATGATGGGATGCAGAGGCCGGGATATTCAGAGCTCGAGAAAAAGTGTAACACTGTGGATTTTAGTCGCAGGTTAGCTGGTGATGTACATGGTGTTCTTGAAATATTGGATTTCATTGTCGCACTGGCGTTTTGGGATGTAAATTCTGATAAAAGTAAGTGAAGAAACATTGATTTGAAAATTGGCGGTATTCGACGGCCGGAAACTTGTGTCCTCCATATGTTTAGATTGAGTCAAATTACGACAATAATGTGTCCCTGTTCTCGATATAGCATACTTCTGCTACCAGTCTGTTTTGTGTTGTTAAATAGTGTTTAAATTGAGGTTTACTTTCTGTGACCACTGAAATGGTATTAAGCATGGCATTCGAGATACAGCTAACGTTATACCTACTGCGCTACGTAGGTCATGAGCTCGGTGCTATCGAGAGTGTCAGTGTTCTGTCAGATCCTGTTTTCTAAACTGTCTGCATTATACTGCCATTTTTATTAGCACATAAAGCGGCTATTCCACTTGTGTTCATATACGTTTATAACAATGTTACACAATTCACAAAGTGAAAGTGCATTCAAGTCTGAGGCGGTACAGAACTCGATCGCCATTGTAAACTCAGTGAATGTATTCACACGCCGGCAAGAAAGTGATTCGTCTCTCAGAACAGGAGCACGCGACCCAAAATCTTCAACGGGAAATGAAGTGATCTGAGTTTACTATGTTCATTGAGGCGGAGCGAAGTGAAAATGTAAATATTTGGAAATGTATACTGAATTATTACAGCTACAAATTAACAAAAAATTTAATATGATCAACTTCAAATGTATCCTGAGTAATTTTCAGAAAACATTATTTTAATTAAGTATGTTTATTTGGTTTAAGCTATATAAATAGTTTATTAATTCTATTGGTAGTTTCATGTGTGAATGTAATTTATAAATTATATTTATAATTATATCTAGGTGGGGTTTGTGTAGCAGGTGTCCTTATAAGGTATAGCCATTTAAAGTATAGAAAATGGTCCCCACTTAATTTTCTCTATATATGTACAGAAAGACGGTCAGGGACGAATCCTGTACACGTCAATAAATAATAAATTACAAAAAAATAAGTGGTTTGTGTTGAAGTGGACCTTAAAGTCCAATTAAGATTTTATATAGAAAAAGGACGCCAATTATATTTCTACGTACATGGACAGGGCTTCTCTGAGGTCCTTAAGGGGCCACTAATGGGCTCAGTTCCAATAAAGATTATACTTCATATTTAAGCCCAATTTCAAAATGTTGCTGTTTACATAAAAAAAAACCTTTCCCAATTGAATTCACTGATTAAGATTTCCTTCTCCAAAATGAGACAAAAAGGCCACATTCCCAACCAACGAAAAAAAGTCCAGAGGCAAATCCTGTACATATCAATTATAAATACAAAATAATCAAAATCCGTGTCCTCTAAAGGGAAAAACTTGCAATATTAGTTAATGTTTTCTGATTGGGGATCGATGGGTGAAAAGTTTGCAGAAGTATACTTTTATTCAATAGTTTTGAAGCTTTCCCTGTAACTGATGCCATGCATACTTTTATGCTTGCATGTATGTAACATTTCAAGAGGTTCCATGGGCCATAGGTTCGTCAACATTTTTAATGGGCCATAGAAATTAGAAGGCCCTTAAGAATCCTTCGAACTGTAGTAAATGATCCATACCTAGATTTGACCTTCGAATTCCCAGTCCCTGAAATTCCAATTATAACATGGCCTATACCTAGATTTGACCTTCCCAGTCCCAGAAATTCTAATTATAACATGACCTATACCTAGATTTGACCTTCCCAGTCCCTGAAATTCTAATTATAACATGACCTATACCTAGACTTGACCTTCCCAGTCCCAGAAATTCTAATTATAACGGAAGAAAAACAAAGTTTTGAGGTGTTCCCTGACCGGACCTCAAAATGACAATCTATGTCAAGACAAGAAATTTTAAGTGTCAACCCCTGATATAACAGAGTTTCCTGTATAGATCTCGTGATACACAGCCCTATACTCCAACGTGATCCTTAAGTGACAAATCTTCTAATCACTTCTAGTCAACACAACATCTGGACTACATACACACATGAATACAAATTGTGCAAATATTACACATTTTCGACACTTCAGGCGAGTACAGTTACGACAGGAAGTTCACGTCTTAAAGGTTTGGATCAACAGCACTAATTAGTGTATATAGGATAAACTGTGCTTTATATTCAGATATTATATAAAATCACAACCGACAATGGAAGACATTTTTTGGACTTGTGCCCTGACCGGGACTTGAACTCGTGAAATCGCTTGTCTGAAGTCAAATACACTTTACCGAATGGATATATTATGTGGTATATATTATATACATGTATGTGTAAACTTTTAATGTTGATAAAACAGTTACAAATGTGAATTCTGGATTAAAAAACCAACAGAATTGTTCATCGAACAGGATCAAAGACATCGCGTGGCATTTTTATTTTAGTTTGGAAGGAAATAGACGAATAGGTAGGGACATTTTTCATGAGTAAATTATACAAATTTATTTTATTTTTTAAAAGTTGCAAAAGACACTCGCTAAAGCTTGTGACTCGTCGTGTAACCTATATATTTATACCAATCTTTCCCACTATTTAATCCCATCCCTCTATAAGTTGGAAAACATTCTTTAAATATTTATAAACTGATGAGCCTGTTGGTCTATAAAATCTTCACTGTTAATCAATAAGGTACTATTCAGAGTCTCATTGTCAGGTGGTACATTCTCTAACGAATGTAACCTACAATTGATTTCTGGTTTCCTTTGGGACCCATCATTGGATGTTCCTTTGATTAGAAATTTATGGGAAAATCCTGCAGGGGGTTGATTAATGAACCTCTGGAAAATGAAACCAAACTCTCAATGTTACCGTTTTAAGACTTTCACATTGAATAGCCTTCTTGTTTTTGATACTGAGAAAACATCGCTGTAGATGACTCAATTTGATTTAAGATTTATAGTTTTCAATTCTGTCACAATTGATCCGGATATCTATTTTCGTCACTGGTATATACAGTTAGCCCAACAGGTAATACCTAGCCTCTGACTAATGGCAATGCCGATTATCTGTTATAATTGGAAAGATCGTTCAGTGTAGTTAATTAATTACTGTTTGTTGATGAAGTCCTACAAATTGAATTTATATTCAGTAGCAGTCATATGTCAAACTTACCTGTAATTTGCACATACATGTATACAGTGGAACTTCGTTAACTCGAAGTCGACGGGACCACGAAAAAACTTCGAGTTATCCGAGTGTTCGAATTAAGCGAGGTATCGTTTTTGGTGAAAAGTTTGGTCAATATTTATCAACATTATATAATCATTATAACTTCGCTCTGTCGCTCATCAGTTTAGTGTGAAGACTGGTCAATACATGTAAATATATATGTAATGTTTCGTTATGTCACTTGTACTTTGGTGTAGTTTTGCCGATATACAGTCACGATAAAGTTTCTTTCACTTAGTCACTTCAATAACGATCTGATGTGCAAGTCATGTTTGCAAAAGGTAAACGATAAAACGGAATTCGACAAAATAACAAGTTATTACTGTTAAAACAAATAACCGTTTAAAGTTTAACATAGATTGCATACAAAACGTAACAGAACCATTACCTTTTATTGGACATATATAAAATACTGTTTGATCGGCCTACTTACTTTTTCCATGTGTATTAGCACCGGAAGTTGGGCTCAGTTTAAAGATTTAATAGGCGCCGGTGACACTGTCATTTCTACACCTGTAAAAACATCAGCCGGGTAGATCTACCGGTGTGTCAGAGATTAGTTCCGCTTGAGTGAACGGGTAGATGAGTTGTTGACTATCGTGTGTACTGATATCGGCGACCGCCTTGGGAAATTACCTGATGTAAGTACTAAGTAAAGAAGTACTTTTTATCACCAAGACTTGTTGTTATAAGATTCAACCGACAATTTCTTTTATGAATTTATGAAACACTAATAATAGCAGGTAGGTTAGTAGTGCCGATATGTTCAGTATTACAAACGGAATTTAGCTCTTAAAAATGTCGGCGTTTGCCACCGATCGACGAAAATTATACTTCGAGTTATCCGAACATTTCAAGTAGGATTTTTATTGTTGGGACCAAATTTTTACTTCGTATTATCCGAGTTTTTCGAGTTATCCGAATTCGAATTTTCCGAGTTTTTTTTTAATTAAGATAAAGAGAGAATTCGGCCGGGACCGGCGAGGCACCTCGAGTTAAGCGGGGTATTCGAGTTATCCGAGTTCGAGTTAACGAAGTTCCACTGTATACTGTTATAACATTTGAAATCTTAATTAAATATACTGTAAAAACCTGTGTAATTTGTGCAGGTAATTTACAATTTGCATGTTGATTATGAAATTTTAATCTTAAGCTGAAACGGGATATTAATGTACAGATGGTCAATTATATATATAAAAAAAAAAATGATGATGGGATCAGTTGAGGATGATGTTAATTAATTGATTACTGTATTCATCCTAATGACCGTATCTGACCACCGGTACCGTTGTCAGGAAAACAGGATGGGTGTGCTCCGGGTTCGCTCGTTGAAACATAAAAAGCTCCTTACTTCACTGATCAGCCATGTAATCTTAAACCGAAAACTCTAGATTGTTTCGCTACACAAAGGTATAATAGAAAAAAAGTTTTGTCCGCCAAATTTCCACACAGAAATGTTTCTATGGACATAGTTATATGAAGTGCACCCCTTTGTGTTTTTGTAAGTTCACACTTATTTCTGCCACTAGTCAAACCTGCTCTAACGACCCCCTGTATATAACGACTGCCTGTCTATAATGACCGGTTTTAAGATTCCCCGTGGGATTTTACTATATAACGGCCCTCTGTATATAACGACTGCCTGTCTATAATGACCGGTTTTAAGATTCCCCATGGGATTTTACTATATAACGGCCCTCTGTATATTACGACTGCCTGTCTATAACGACTGCCTGTCTATAACGACCGATTTTAAGATTCCCCGTGAGATTTTACTATATAACGGCCCTCTGTATATAACGACTGCCTGTCTATAACGACCGATTTTAAGATTCCCCGTGAGATTTTACTATATAACGGCCCTCTGTATATAACGACTGCCTGTCTATAACGACCGATTTTAAGATTCCTCGTGAGATTTTACTATATAACGGCCCTCTGTATATAACGACTGCCTGTCTATAATGACCGGTTTTAAGATTCCCCGTGGGATTTTACTACAGTGGAACCTCTATAAACCGAACATGCATGGGGCATGACTATTTGTTCGGTTTATAGAGGGTTCGGTTTGGAGAAGTTGATCGAAAAATGACCGGTCAAATTCCGGATATAATTGGTTGGACGATGTTTTATTAGAATGCACCCGATTACAAAACGGCACGTACATACTTAGACAATTTGGATTGTCTGAATAATATGCATATTATGAAAGTTAATCAATGTATATATTGCAGAATATATAAGAAAGGCAAATGACTATAACAATAGTTTTAAACAGTATTTTCACATGTACAACTACACTTTACGATCGGCCTACATTTTGTTACATCCGGTGAATCGTCATGTGGATGGGGCCAATAGTCCGATACAGATTATTTTACACATCAAATAATATTAAAGGGTGTGAAGATGTTTTGTTTCAATGTCAATTACAATTGATCAGATGATTCTGGTCGTATTTCCGACATCGCTTTGTCTAAAAAAAACATCACGGGCTTCTTTACGAAAACAACCCCTTTTGGGCCTCATTTAAATTAAATGCGAAACTCAGGCTTCTAGCTCTACTTGCATTGAGAAGATAAACGAACCGACGCGCTTCAATGAAGTGTGGCATTGTTTCATAATTGTCGTGTTGATTATACACTAGGCCTTCCGTCATAATGCCCCCTTGGGTTATATATTGGATACCTGTACAAATCACCTACGTAGGTCCCGAGACAATAAGGCTTCACACAATACCCGTCACAGTTGTTGTTTCACGGTTGACTGGCCTGACTTCGTGTCATAATCGCCCAGGTAAGGCCGGTTTTCAGAAGTAATTTTTGGTATATTTTAACAGGAACCGGACACAAAATCAGTCCGGTGTTCGGAATTCAGAGGGATCGGTATTTGGAAGTTTTTTAATACTATAATAAAGAAGGACCAATTCCGTACAATGACAATTCGTTCGGTATTCAGAGGTGTTCGGTTTTTAGAAGGTTCGGTTTTCGGAAGTTGCACTGTATATTACGACCCCTTGTATATAACGACTGCCTGTCTATAACGACCGATTTTAAGATTCCCCGTGAGATTTTACTATATAACGGCCCTCTGTATATAACGACTGCCTGTCTATAATGACCGGTTTTAAGATTCCCCGTGAGATTTTACTATATAACGGTCCTCTGTATATAACGACTGCCTGTCTATAACGACCGATTTTAAGATTCCCCGTGATATTTTACTATATAACGGTCCTCTGTATAACGACCACATGCTAATGTGACTAACGACCGGTGATTTTGGAACGGCGGTCGCTCATTTGTTTTCTATATCGACTGATGTCTGTCTGCCATCTTCTGCTCTCGGCAGTCATCCCTCATAAAATCCCCAGAAAATTCAGACACTTTGACCCTGGCCGGATTATATAAACAAAAGACCCCTGTAGCTGCCTTGGCATAGGGCTCAATGAGAGGAGTCGGGTCACCATGCGTGTCATTGTCAGTGGGTTATAATTTTATATTACGTATTATGTGCTAAATGCCTCTGTTATTGGAATACGAGTTGGAACATACTGTAGTAGTATCAAATATCTTACTTCAATAAGTATTCTTATATTACAGATACATTCCGCCTCATTGGTGGGGGAAGAGCGGCCACATACAGACCATCGTCTATGCAAAGTTAGGTAGAGTGAGCTCCCCTTTCCCCAAGGGAGAGCGACACCATGTCGTGCTGTCCGATGGTGCTACGATGGTGTACGATGTGTTCCCACCGCACAAAGCTCACGAATCAGGAGGTAGGCTTTGCTTGGAATCAATTTCATATTCAAAATATCCTAGTATCCATATCTTATTTCTTCAAATATAAATAATTTCATATGTAAAATGGATTATTAAAAGATATTACTAAGTAGTATTTCTCTGTATTTAAACCAATGGATTATTAAACTTCAGTCAGCATAATACTGAATTTATTAACAAGTTTTATAATTATTAAACTTTAGTCAGCATAATACTGAATTTATTAACAAGTTTTATAATTATTAAACTTCAGTCAGCATAATACTGAATTTAATAACAAGTTTTATAATTATTAAACTTTAGTCAGCATAATACTGAATTTATTAAACAAGTTTTATAATTATTAAACTTTAGTCAGCATAATACTGAATTTATTAACAAGTTTTATAATTATTAAACTTTAGTCAGCATAATACGGAATTTATTAACAAGTTTTATAATTATTAAACTTTAGTCAGCATAATACTGAATTTATTAACAAGTTTTATAATTATTAAACTTTAGTCAGCATAATACTGAATTTATTAACAAGTTTTATAATTATTAAACTTTAGTCAGCATAATACTGAATTTATTAACAAGTTTTATAATTATTAAACTTTAGTCAGCATAATACTGAATTTATTAACAAGTTTTATAATTATTAAACTTCAGTCAGCATAATACTGAATTTATTAACAAGTTTTATAATTATTAACGTCAGGGTGCCTTTGGCACCTGCCGTTATAGGCGTGGTGGGAGAATGTTGTTACTGATAGATCTGTTCCGGCTAACTGATTCCTCTTTTCTGTCATACAAATGATATACATCCGCAGCCTAATATAGTTCCTATTTTGATAGCAATTATTGACACAATTTAAGTGATGTAAACCGTGTTTACTGCAATTATTTAAAATGAAATGTTAATGTTTGGTGTTCTAGACCATTTTAGAGTATAATTATGAATCTTTTTTCTCGTCAGTATATGCAATTTTGTTGGCGTAGGATTACGTAGTTCTGTCTCGACACTGCCTTGAAAACGAAAGTAGAAAAATCAGTTTGATCGTCGTAGAAATTTACATGCATTCACAGAGAAACTATCCACATCTGTTCATCCTGAGTTCATATGCAGGAACATTTGATAGCTTAAAACCAATCCTATTTGGGTTGTAAAATGCACCCGAGCATTCCACGAGATAACTTTAGCTGTCACGTGACTTTTCACGACTCTAGTCAGCCAAAATGGCGGTTATGTCTACTTGACCGTTCGCAGTTTCATATTCATTTGTAAGTCGCTAGAATACGCAAGAAATATGACCAGGAATTGAGGGCAAGTTGTCACAAACTACATTGCCGTTTTTCGTGAGGATTTTATTAAATACGGTTATTATTTGTTGTTTGAAAAGAATCTAATGATTATGATCCGTGACTGATGTACTGGCGGTGTCAAAACTAGATATGTCTCGTCGGACAACGCGACCGCAATTTTCTATCAGAGTTAAAATGTGTTACCTAAGGGGTCATAAAATAGACGTTTGATAGGCCTTATTAATAACTTATATTATGAATAAAATTAAAAAAACTTCGGCTGTGTACATCTTGGATTTTATCTTTAGTTGTAGTTACTTGACAACATGTTCTGTTAATAGACCGATTTGTCGCTCAGTTGATTCTTTTTTCAAAGTTTACATGCAGCTTTACTGATTCAGGAATATATCAATAATCTGCCACAAGCATTAAAGAAATGGGGAAAGAACTATACTCAGCTATTGTAAAGTTGTCAGCTGATATATTTTATACATGTTTTCTTGAATATATATAGAATAGAAATACCAGGGCCAGATGAAGACATTTCATCTGATACAAATGTAACTGTCTGACTATAAAATCCAATTTTAAATTTCTTAAAATATGACCTCAGACCCTGACGTTTCTCAGGGCCTTTGGCCCTTTGATTAAACTTTAGTCAGCATAATACTGAATTTATTAACAAGTTTTATAATTATTAAACTTCAGTCAGCATAATACTGAATTTATTTACAAGATTTATAATTATTAAACTTTAGTCAGCATAATACTGAATTTATTAACAAGTTTTATAATTATTAAACTTCAGTCAGCATAATACTGAATTTATTAACAAGTTTTATAATTATTAAACTTCAGTCAGCATAATACTGAATTTATGAAATAGAGGTTACACAACGAGTGGTTGTTGGATATGGAATTTATTTCACACGAGTAAGTTATTTTTTAAAAGTTACAAAAGACATCCAACAATTTCGAGTCGTGTGACCTGTTTCTACCACAATAATATCAGCTTGAATCAAAGGGAAACGTGGCCAAGTATAATTTCGCGTATGCAAAAAAGTGTACCGGTGACGTCCGGGACCCGGTGATGTGACGTCATTGATGACGTCAATAACAATTGCAGCTTGGGTCAAAGTTCACCGTGTTAGCCAATCAAAATGCGTACAGAGTTTATACCACGTGTGGTATAAACAGATTGTTAATCAACAGCTGTAATGATTAACTGATGGTCTGAGAGTTGAATAACACAGAGTATTGTGGTAGAAACAAGTTTTATAATTATTAAGCTTCAATCAGCATAATACTGGATTTTATTAAACAAGATTCATAATCATTAAACATGTTAATATAGCTTCATTGTGTATTGTGATCTATTTTTAGGTGACTATACAATCACGGTATGTCCAGGAATTGCCAACTCCAGCGAAGCCTCGTATATCTGTACATTTGTAAACTATGCTCAGGAGAACGGCTATCGTGTCACCGTCCTAAATCACCTTGGTGCTATATGAAGTGTCAAACTTACCAGCTCGAGAATTTTCACATATGGTAAAATTTCTTTTTTCTTAAGTCCGGAATACTTGAAGGCTATCCCAGTAAAACATCTATCCCACCCCAGGACTGAAGGTAGAATTTATTGAATAAATCACTAGAAATTATAGGATAGAAATTAAATCCAACCATGGATAGAAGTGATTTATTTTGGGTCCCTGGTGTCAGGTAGATATTTTGATGGAATAGCCCTTAAAAATTATGAAATTTTGATATTTTGATATTTAGTCATTTTAACTTAACATGTAAACAAAACCGTGGTAATAATCAGATTATCAGATTGGGGTAATGATTAAATGTTCACAAAGAGGGATATGCTGGTTTTCAAATTAGAAACGTACAGACACATCTGAATCCAAGAAAAATCAAGAAAATGTTTGAATGCTTTATTTGTTTTGTTGTAGGTGGTACAGAAGAATTTCACACGATGATACAGGAAATCCGACAAATGTACCCTAGGACCAATCTCATTGCCTGTGGCTTCAGTATGGGTGCTAATATTGTTGTCAAATACCTCGGAGAGAAACCGGAAAATCAGCAGCAGTTTCTCTGTGCCTTATCTATCTGTCAGGGCTACGATGTAACTCGGTAAGACAGGAGAGATAATCCATGTAGTACAAGGGAGATAATCCTGGTAGTACAAGGAAGATGATCTAAGTGATTAAAGGGAGGTAATCTTATGCAAGGGAAACAATCCAAATGATTTGCAGGAAGTAATCAAATAATCAAAGGGAGATCATCTTAGAAAAAAATCAAGTAAGGTAATCTTGCACAGGAAAGATTATCTTGTTTTAAGTTGGGTCAAGGAGGTAATCTTAGGTAAATTGAACAAAATTGATTAAATTAGTTAAATGAGTTATCAGTTAATCATTGGGGATGGGGGGAGGAGTAAGCTAAAGTTATTCAAGGGAGGTAATGGTGTTAATTCAAGGTAGATATTCTCTTTTTTTTGGTCAAATTGCAAAGTATGATAAAAAAAAGGGAAATTTGCAAATGTCTGATGACCCCATATCTTCCCAAAAACCAAACTTTTTATTTAAGTGCCTCTACAATGATCCATTTGAACTTTAATTGAAGTGCATCTACAATGCTCCATTAAAACTTTTTATTTAAAGTGCCTCTACAATTATCCATTTAAACTTTAATTGAAGTGCCTCTACAATGCTCCATTAAAACTTTAATTGAAGTGCCACTACAATGCTCCATTAAAACTTTAATTGAAGTGCCACTATAATGCTCCATTAAAACTTTAATTGAAGTGCCACTATAATGCTCCATTAAAACTTTAATTGAAGTGCCACTACAATGCTCCATTAAAACTTTAATTGAAGTGCCACTATAATGCTCCATTAAAACTTTAATTGAAGTGCCACTATAATGCTCCATTAAAACTTTAATTGAAGTGCCACTACAATGCTCCAAGACTGGCGATACCTACGTCGTGTGTACCTGTATGCCATGACAGCCAATCAGAAGGGAATGATGAGTCGTCACCATGACATCCTGATGGATGAGAAACTCTTGGAGAATAGTAACATAGACCCCAATAAAGTGTTCAGCTCGACGTCCCTCGTGGAAATAGACGAGCACTATACCAGGTACTGTACGGCAGATTAATGTTATTTTGTGAGAATTTGATATTTTTGAAAAAAAAAAGGAATTTTAAAATTTTTCTCTAAAATCGTTTAGACTAGATGTCTAAGACAAGATGCTTGGATAGGATGCTGCCTCCATCTTCTCAATATTTGTTTGCGTACTTGTGGTGATGTATCATATATTTGTAGTTGTAAATAGATTTTTGGAACTTAACAAAGTTACTATTGATTGTTGGAATTCAGCTCATGAATCGAGGGATGCTCTTTGTCTTATTTTGAAAATAAATGTCCAGAATCAGTTTTTTTTCAGCAGATTACTGTTACACTTCACTACCTATTTACTAAACCTGTGCAAGATACTAAATTGTGTAACATCATTCATATTAGTGACTGAAATTATTTTTCTTTTAACAGAAGAAGACTTGGCTATAAATGCCTTACTGACTACTACAGTTGGTGTAGTTGTAGACCATTCATGCATGACGTAAGTGATTAGTTATTTCCCTTAAGTAAAATGTCATCCCTTGATAGAAATTATTTCCCTTGATAGAAATTATCTTCCTTGATTGAAATTATCTCCCTTGATAGAAATTATTTCCCTTGATAGAAATTATCTCCCTTGATTGAAATTATCTCCTTTGATTGAAAAACTTCCTTGATGATTGAAATTATCTCCTTTGATTGAAAAACTTCCTTGATGATTGAAATTATCTCCTTTGATTGAAAAACTTCCTTGATGATTGAAATTGTCTCCCTTAATTGAAATCATTTCCCTTGGTTGAAAGTTTCTCCCTTGATATCTGGCCTCAGACCACAATTAATTTCCCTCTTTGTTCCACTTAAGAAAAATCGAAATTATAATATATCAGAATTTTGCAAAAAATCTGGTTTTCACATCACGTTGTAGAACTATTCAAGCTGAACCTACAGTGAGCTGGAAAGTACCTCAGGACCGGCATTTAAGAAAGATCTTTATATTTAAGTGTAACCACCCCACTATATTGTGGGAAAATCAAGAAAATCACAAAATATTACTACTCAAGCCTGTTAACTGTGTCCTGCCACACAAACAAACATGGAAATGATGTCAAAACATATTCTATCACTAGATTAAATATTGCGCCTTAAATCTATGCTAAAATTATGCCCATATCTGTAACAGCTAAGTCAGGAAAATATATTTATCAACAGTCCTGAAATTTGCATATGTACTGCATTCGTGTACAACGACCCGGAAGTATATTTGTGGTCTGAGGCCATCTGCCTTGATAGAAATTATCTCCCTTGCTTGAAATCATCTCCCTTGGTTCAAATTATCTCCCTTGATTGAAATCATCTCCCTTGGTTCAAATTATCTTCGTTGATTCAAATAACGTCTCTTGATAGAGAATTTCTTCCATGAATGATAATATCCCCCTTGATTGAAATTATTTCTCTTTAGAGAGAATATTTTCCCTGATTGAAATTATCTCTCTTTAGAGAGAATATTTTCCCTTGTTGAAATTATCTCCCTTGATGAAATCAATTTCATTTATTAAGAATATCTCCTTCCTTGAAATCATCTCTCTTGATTGAGAATATTTCCATTAAATGAGAATACATCTTGATTGAATTCCTCTCCTTTTATTGAGAAAATATCCCTTGATTGAAATAATCTCCCTTGATGAAATTAATTTCCTTTTATTAAGAATATCTCCCATGATTGAAATCACCTACCTTAGTTGAGGTTACTGTAAATGTATTTTACTTGCTGCACTCAAATTTTAGCAGATTTCCATATTTTAACACATTATCTTGATAAATTGATGTGCCCAAATTATTTTATATGAAAGAGTATTTAGTGCAATATTATTAATGATTCCAACTTGAGATGAGTGCTATGTTACCTCTTCAATGTTTTAGATGACTGTATCTTTGAAATCATTTTCCTTGATTGAAATCATGGCAGTGGTTAGATATGAATACCTTCCTTGTTTGACAATATTTTCCTTGATTGAAATCAACGCTTTTGTTAGAGAATACCTTCCTGATTTGAGAATATTTTCCTTGTTTGATAATATTTTCCTTGATTGAAATTAGCACTGTTGTTAGAAAATACCTTCCTCATTTGAGAATATTTTCCTTGATTCTGTTGTTAGATTGAAAATTTATGAATATGTCATTTCAATGAGTGTTCAGTGTTTATACTTGGATTGATATTAAAACAATTATAGCTGATGAGTTTTTCAAGGTTTCATTGCAAAAACTATTTTTTTTCTTTGTATCACATCATTATCAGATAAAAAAAATAATAATTTAATAATTTTCTACAGATTGAAATACCCCTGTTTCTGCTGAATGCTGAAGACGACCCCATCGTACCAATGGCCTTGGTTGATGTGGCGAAAGACTATGCAAGTAAGTATCGTATGGTGTGAAATATCTGAGGATGAGTGATATTTATCTTCATTAAATTCAAAAGAGTTACACATAAGGATCCCTTGGTATTTCTTATGAAAGAAACAAATTATTCAGTATCATCCATTGTAAAACAAATTATTCAGTATCATCCATTGTAAAACAAATTATTCAGTATCATCCATTGTAAGTTATCATCAGATATATGCAGTCCATTGTGTCAAATTCTACAAAGGAAGTTACAATCCCTTAAAGTGATTAAATTGTAGGGTTTTGTTTAAATTTTATCCTACAGTATTCTCAAAAATTGCAAAAAAATTACATTTAATGATTAATTTGTTCTTGGCAGTAAAACATGACAAGAGTCTGTTAGCTGTGACCAAACATGGCGGCCATCTTGGATACTTTGAGGGGAAGGGTCTATGGGCCGATCCCATTACGTGGCTGGACCGTTCCATTATCCAGTACACTAACGCCATCATCGCCTTCCATATCCGTGGGAAATTGTGACGTCGATCTAAGTCTTAGTGAGAATTGTGATAATCTGCCTTGTGATGAGGCAATCTGTCAACAGATCAAATGATGATGAAATACAGATATCATTTTACGCTATGTTATGACGATCTAGCAGTTGTAAGTAGTATAGAATGATGACCTGTATTTAGATCACATTGGTGCTGCTAATATTGTAATACAGTATGTTATGTCAATGCCTTACATATTTGTGTATAATTGTGTTTAAGGCCAAAAAAACTAATTACTTGGTTCTCAGGCCCTCCCACATCAGCTTTAAAATAGAAATAGCCATAACTTTTTCCTGATTTAATAAAACAAAAAGAAAGTGGAGAACATCCCCAACAGACCTTTCACCTGGTATATCCATTATAATTAACCATAACAATAGAGTACGTGTTCATTAATATGAAAAAAGACAAAGAACCTTTTGATGGATTGATGGGGCTTCATGTCCTTTTTCTGGTAATCGACACTGAGAAATTATGATAATCAATGTTTTCCACATTTTCAAAGTGAATTATGATTAGTTTGAAAAAAAATATAAATTATCAATGATTATCTTAAAAGATCGTTTTTATCAGAAAGAAAAATTCATTCGGTTAAAATCCCCGAGCATGGGCTTATACCCAGTAAAATATAATATGGAAGCCTCATTTGCTTTTTCACCAATAGAATGATAAAAAAAACCTCCCACATCTCCTTTTAGAAAAATTGGCCAAAGAACCAAGTAATTAATTTTATTAGCCTTAAATGCAAGTCTGTGGGAACATTCACTGCCTTAAGTTTGGTGTTTCTGATGATGCTTTGATTATGTGGTACGATATGTGCTGTCTATGCCTAACTGTAATTGTGTTTATGAGATTATTCATTGGTCTGGACTCGTTGTTTCTGATCATGTTATGATGCTTTAGTAGAATATGCTGTCACTGCCTTCCCTGATCAGTGGTAGATGTCAATGCTATAGTAACATAATCCATCATGTACACATATTGCCTTGATCTTTAGTCGTTAGGAGGAATCGTATAAAAATCTCTATAAGGTAATTGATATTATTTTTTGAAAATTTGTACTGATTTAATACGATCCAAGGAAAAATCATATAAAAATCTTTATAAGGCATTAACATTATTTTTCGAGAATTTGTTCTGCTTTAATACGATCCAGGCCTACTGACTGAGATTTAGATAGATAAGAGATTCAAATATTTTAGAGTGACTATTTGTCAGGTATGAGCCGATATCTGATCTTGTTAGGATGATCGGTCTAGAATCTATTATTGGCATCAAAAAGAGAAATCTACTTCCAAAATCAAAGGGTTTTATGCTTTGCATACATAGTTAGCCAGTACACAGACTTAAAACATAAAACCTCATTGATATTTAGGTTTTCCGGATTGCAATGGCAAGGAAAATGAATTCAGTCCATATCCACAGAATGATTCCATCTTATGTCATGACTTATTCCAAGGATTCATTGGGGATAAAGTAAATCGGAATTGAACCTTTCATTTTGAAGGAAGATATGAACAAAATAAAATGAATTAATTAAAAAAGAGTAGCTGGGACCAACACAGGTCTTCACTGACCCTGCTTTTGATGTATTTACTGGTGTCAGTCCAATAACAATGTTTTGTGGGTTTACTTGTACTTTTATTTTTCATTTATCTTTCTTGGTACGTTTTAAAAATTGTCACCATCCATTTGTATCTGGTTTCAATGGTTACAGGAAAACTTCGTTACAAATTTTAAGTGTATCTTTTCTGAATTTGAAATCATTTTTGGTCACAGGATAGGTACAAATGTTCTTGGACTGGTGTAACATCAAGGTCTGTTTACATTCTGACAAAACTATTGTTTAGAGAAATATTCTCGCGAAAAGTATCTGATTGTCTTGAAATTTGAATGAATCTGCAGTATAGTGCTAGGCTTTCCATTAATACTGGATCAAAACTGCTGAGTAATTCCGGAATGAATCTGCAGTATAGTGCTAGGCTTTCCATTAATACTGGATCAAAACTGCTGAGTAATTCCGGAATGAATCTGCAGTATAGTGCTTGACTTTCCATTAATACTGGATCAAAACTGCTGAGTAATTCCGGAATGAATCTGCAGTATAGTGCTAGGCAACGTCTTATTAAAAAGGTTACAACTCATTAAAAAAGAATGCAACTTTTCTCATGATAAAAAGGGTACAATTTCTATAAAAACGGGCAAACTGATTTTAAAAAGGTATGTTACTTCTCTTATTGAAAAAGAGTGCAACTTAATTAAAAAAGACGATGGAAGTATTTACTCATTAAAAAAGGATGTAACTTCTCATTAAAAAAAGGATACAACTCATTAAAAAAAGAGTGAAACTTCTAAATAAAAATGGTATAACTAATAAAAAACGATAAAACTTCTCTTATGATAAAAAGAGTACAATTTCTCATTAAAATCGGACAAAATGATTTTAAAAAGTTTGTTACTTCTCTAATTAAAAAAGATTGCAACTTAAAAAAGATGAAATTTCTATAAAAAAAATGTAACTTTAAAAAAAAAGTAATCTACTACTCTTAAAAAAGGATGTTACTTCTCATTTAAAAGGGTGATGCAACTTCTCTAATTAAAAATGGATGCAACGTCTCATTGAAAAAAAGGATGCAACTTTTAATTAAAATGGATGTAACTTTTCATTAAAGTAGATGTAACTTCTCATTAAAAAAAGGGTGCAGCTTCTCTATTTCCTTTTCTTCTTAAAATGATGCAACGTCTCTCTTTAGAAAATTGATGTACAGCCCTCAATAAAAATTGGATGCAACTTCTCATCAAATAAACGATCTACCACCTTTAATTAATATAATGCTTAGACGATTTAACATTTTTGATAATTGGTTGGTAGGTCGGCGTCAGCTTTAAAGGCATTTATATCCACTGTGGCTGAAGGATAACGAATGGTCCTTATTTCAATAGTTGATTGGTAGGTCGGCTTTAAACTTTGGTTCTGTTATGATTTCTTTGAAGGCATTTATATCCACTGTGGCTTAAGGACTGCAAATGGTCCTTATTTCAATAGTTGAATGGTAGGTCGGCTTTAAACATTGGATCTATCAATTGTGGTCATAGAACGACAAACGGTCTCTTGCTTTGAAAGTCGTAACAGAGGAAAGCACTGGCAAATTTCAGCGTCTGTAATCTTCTATGGCTAATGGATAATACATGGTTCTTAAGTTAATAGTTGATTGGTAGGTCGGCTTTAAATATTGTATCTTACCATTGTGGTCTTAAAACGATAAACGGTCTCTTGCTTTCAAAGTCGAAACAGAGAAAGAACTGGCAAATTTCAGCGCCTATACTCATCTGTTGTTTAAGAGCAGTGGATGGTCCCAATTTTGATAATTGCTGGATAGGTTGGCTTTAAATATTGGATCGGTAATGATTGCTCTAAATGCATCTATATCCATTGTGGCCAATGGACAACGAATGGTCCCTATGTTAAAAAATAGTTAATAGGTAGGTCGGCTTTAAACATTCCATCCGTGTTGATTACTTGGAAGGCATTTATATCCATTGCGTCTGGAGGACAACGAATGGTCCTTATTTCAATAGTTAATAGGTAGGTCGGCTTTAAACATTCCATCCGTGTTGATTTCTTTGAAGGCATTTATATCCATTGCGGTTGGAGGACAACGAATGGTCCTTATTTCAATAGTTGATTGGTAGGTCGGCTTTAAACATTGGATCTATCCATTGTGGTCTTAGAACGACAAACGGTCTCTTGCTTTCAATGTCGAAACAGAGAAAAGCACTGGCAAATTTCAGCATCTATAATCTTCTGTGGCTAATGGACAATAAATGGTCCCAACTGTTGGATAGGACGGCTTTAAATGTGATGATTTCTTTAAAGGCATTTATATCCACTGCGGTTGAAGGACTGCAAACGGTCCTTATTTCAATAGTTGATTGGTAGGTCGGCTTTAAACATTCGATCCGTGATGATTTCTTTGAAGGCATTTCTATCCACTGCGGTTGAAGGACATCAAATGGTCCTTTTTCAATAGTTGATTGGTAGGTCGGCTTTAAACATTGGATCAGTTATGATTACTTTGAAGGCATCTATATCTATTTTGGTTTTAGGACGACGAATGGTATCTTGCTTTGGAGATCAAAACAGAGGAAAGACCTGGCAGATTTAAGGTTTCTAGAAATATGTTTTTCTAGTTTCCTTAGGAAAGCCATGGTTTCTTGTTCTAATGACATTGATGACTTGCTGAGTGCTAGCAATTCTTGACACGTTAGAATGATGTTTCCTTTGTTCTTCATCCTTACGAGTTCGTGTTCTAAGTCAACCCATCTGGCAGATACAGCTTTTTTCCATTGAGTAAGTGGAATAATATTTTCGTGATATAATTCACCTTGTTCTTCATTCTGACAAGCTTGTGCTCTAAATGAACCCATCTGGCAGGTTTAGCTTTCTTCCACTGAGTAAGTGAAATAATCTGTATGATAGAACTCATTTTATCATACGCGTCTTCTTAAATGTCATAAATTAAAAATAATGGCAGAATTAAAAAAAGTTATTTTCATCTCCTCCTTAGTTACATATATCACTGTAGCTTAAATTAAAGCTTACCTTTGTAGGTACATACTTATATACAATGTATATGGAAAGCATAACACATATCTGTTATTTATTAAACGTATTCCAGACATCTTAGCATGTTAACATCTTAACACAAAGTCTACCAGCCACTTAGATCTTGATTATAGTTTTGGAACGAAGCAAGACAAAAAACGTTTCGATACGAGCTCTCCGAGTGTTAGTCGACCATATGTTGTCCTGAGTAGTATAGTCGACCATATGTTGTCCTGAGTAGTATGGTCGACCATATGTTGTCCTGAGTGGTATAGTCGACCATATGTTGTCCTGAGTGGTATAGTCGACCATATGTTGTCCTGAGTAGTATAGTCGACCATATGTTGTCCTGAGTAGTATAGTCGACCATATGTTGTCCTGAGTAGTATAGTCGACCATATGTTGTCCTGAGTGGTATAGTCGACCATATGTTGTCCTGAGTAGTATAGTCGACCATATGTTGTCCTGAGTAGTATAGTCGACCATATGTTGTCCTGAGTAGTATAGTCGACCATATGTTGTCCTGAGTAGTATAGTCGACCATATGTTGTCCTGAGTGGTATAGTCGACCATATGTTGTCCTGAGTAGTATAGTCGACCATATGTTGTCCTGAGTAGTATAGTCGACCATATGTTGTCCTGAGTAGTATGGTCGACCATATGTTGTCCTGAGTAGTATAGTCGACCATATGTTGTCCTGAGTAGTATAGTCGACCATATGTTGTCCTGAGTAGTATAGTCGACCATATGTTGTCCTGAGTAGTATAGTCGACCATATGTTGTCCTGAGTAGTATAGTCGACCATATGTTGTCCTGAGTAGTATAGTCGACCATATGTTGTCCTGAGTAGTATGGTCGACCATATGTTGTCCTGAGTAGTATAGTCGACCATATGTTGTCCTGAGTGGTACCCTATCTCCTGACAGTTGTTCTAGGCGGCACGTATTCATTCATAATGCCTAAGTGACTGTCGGGTTTGAGGGCTAGCCCAACTTGACCAGGGCCCAGTTGTTCAAAAGATGATTAGCTTAATCACTTTATTAGTGAATATCTAATTTCTCCTTTACTTCAAAACCCGAGTGTGTGCATGTCTTAAAATAGGCAGGTAGGAAGAGAATGACAAGTGTTACCATTTCATGAAATTTTGTTAAGTTCATTTTACCAGAAATGTTGAAATCGGGATTATAAAATTGTTGTTAAACTGTGATTAGCCTAATCATCCTTTGAACAACCGGGTCCAGGGCTGTCAAAATATTTCTTATTTTGGATTTTTTCCGGACTTTCTGGAACCTAAAGTATGTAACCAAAGATAAAGTAGAAGCTAATGAGGGATGTCTTCTATCCGAATTAAGGCTTTTAACCTTTTAAACAAGACCCATCAGCGGTTCATTCACATAAACATTTCTCAGTACCATTTCAGTATCTGTGTTGCACTTTGTGAAGGACACTACCAAGTCTGATATGGAAACCTATATTATTACCACGCATTAAATAACCTCTCTCACCAAAAATCAAATCAGCCGAACATAGAACAATACCCTTTGCATTCCTATAGTATATTTATAATCTCCATCATAAAGATATTTATAATCTGCATTATAAAGACCTGTCAATGATACTGGCCATCTTAGTCACTAGCGACAAAATCATTTTTACATTCTCTTGCATGCCGGTTTTTGTTTCCTAAGCATAAAGATATATGTATATATCGAGAAAAAAGCTCGTATCTATGTAGAATATATAAAAAATACAAATGAAACTTAACGACAATTTCTAGCCCTTCCTGTAGAGCAGCAATAGTCGTGAGAGGGCTCGAAAGTTTGTCGTTAAGTTTCGTTTGTTTTTATAAACTACTCGTAATAACATGATAATGGGATATGAATGTAAATGTAAGGTTCATAGATAAATGAATGAATAAATATATGAATGAATAAATAAAAAGTTGACCCTCAGCACTAAGGCTTTTTCATTAGAGGTCTGATATAAGGTCATAGGTCATGTCTGTTTGTTGTCCGACAGTTTTGTCTTTTCGTTAAAATTTTATTTAGATTATGTAAAATACAAATCTTTTTCTATATTGTGATCATAACTACACTATTGTTTGTATTTCTATGTCCTATTTTTGTTATTCTTTACTAAATTACTTTGTTTCTATTTTTTACATATTGTTGTATGTATTGTATTCGCATCAACACAATATGTCTTCTTGACTTATCAAAGTTATAGTTATACAAAATTGTGTCTTTGTCAACCAAATGTGTCTTTTATACAAAATCATGACTATTATCATTCTTGCCTTTATATAATATCATTGAATGACCAAATAAACGTAAGATGTTTACCATAGTTTTAACATACTTGAATTATTTCATTTCGATGCTTTACATTTTCTTTTATTTTATGAAAAGTTTGAAGTTGATGTTATCAAGGGAAATTATTTCTTTATCAATTTTATTTCCAAAACAAATATTGTTCTCCCAGAAAAGTACCCCGGGAACAAATCATTTACAGTTAAGTTTCTGGAATAAGACAAGGCTGAGTTTTTCTGAGATGGCATTGCAAAAAGTTATACATTCGGTTTGACGAGATCTGAATGCACATTGTTAGATGTTTTGATGTTACACAAGTTATGTAGAATATTTTAGGTAAATAGAGGTGATATTTTGTTCGTAATTACAAATGTTAGACGAGTTATTTCATATATAGTATAATATATACGCATGCTGCTGTTGTGTTAGTTACTAATTGTTTACAACTTTTGTATTAAAGACCACAGTTGTTTACGCTTATTGTCTCTGGACCACTCTGCACTATTGCTATGGACTCATTTCTATGTAGATCTCTGAATCATCAAGCAAGAGAAATACTTCCGTCAGCATAACACGATTATTTAGTCTATGTTTCGTGTAAAATCATAATAGTTGTGAACATGTGGATATTTTCTGGTTTCTGATTTATTCGAAAAAGTGATGTTTAAAAGTTCCTGACTTGTCTGGGGAACATAACGTACTTTTAATAGTTTTATGATTTTCTGGGAAATTATTGTGCTAATAATAGGATTATTAATTGTCTTGGGGAAAAATAACGTGCTGATAATAGATGATTGTGATTTTATTGAAAATTTCTGGGAAATTTTCGTGCTGATAATATAGGTTTCTGATTTTCGTAGGAAAATAACGTGCTTATAATAATTTTCTGATTTTCCAGGAAATTTTCGTGCTGATAATAGATGGTTCTGATTTTTCTGGGAACGTTTATTTGCTGATAACAACTGACACAATCGATCGGAAATTTTTAGTGAAAAAACTGCTGATAATAGGTGTTCGGATTTGTCTGGTAAAATAACATGCTGATGATACATTGAAGGTTTATAAATTTCGCTTGAAAGTTTCTTTTAGTTGTTCAAATCCTTCATAATCTGATTGATACGAGGAATTGTTTGGTAATCATATGGCTTCAGTGTTCCTGGAAAGTTAACGTGTTGATACTAGGTCTATGGGAAAGGTTATTACTACACTTTAAAAATAATAAAGTACATTTTTGTTAATTCAGAAATCGATATTAACAACTGCTGATATAACTCCTCCTTATAAATCTTCAATTTACAGAAATATGTTTTCTTTGTATTGTACTGAAATTTGTTTTGGGAATCTTTTGAGAATCTGCAAAATATTTTTTGTTGAAATACATGTATACTTTTAATTCATTTCTTTATAATGATTTTTGCTATTTGGTCCATGTAAGTCATTTTATTGTTTTTCTCTTTTTTTTTTCTATTAAATATTTAGTGATTTTTGAATATTTTGTTAAATATGTATATTTTTTAATTGGAATGTTAAGTTTTTTTTAAAGTGTTCAATATTTTTTCTGTTTTAAATTAAAATGTTTTTCAACATATATGTATTGAACACGTGACGGGCGAGAGTGCTAAATATGCGTTTCCTCTCGCGCCCTGCAATGGAATGGATATTGTGGTCTTTCGTAGGTTCACTAATGATTAAAAAAGTGTAAAACAACGATATTTCATTTCCTGTATTTCACGTATGCAACTTAGATAGACGAGTGTGTTTAAGAATGCGTCTCCGTCTGTTTAGGAAAAACATGTTGATTAAATAAAATTGTGATATTCTTAAACGGAATCCTGTGATCTTTTAGAAAATACAAATACTGTATAAGGATCGTGCGAAACGCACAGAGATATAAGCTTTAAATACCGAATTCGATACAGTAGAGCAAAGCTGAGTAAGACTGTATCATACAGCTCTTTCGTTCTTGTAGGACGCGTCAGTGATGTCCACCATCTGCGATCTGAAATGATTGTTAAAAGGATACACAAGGTATTAGCAATTTCTAATTCAAATTTAAAGTTAGATTCGGTAGAGCAAAATGTCAGGCTACATACAGCTGTTTCGTCCTTCTAGGACTTGTCTGTGATGTTCGGGACATCATACAGCTATTTCGCCCTTGTAGGACTCGTCAGTGGTGTTAGGGACATACAGCTGTTTCGTCCTTGTAGGACTCGTCAGTGATGCTAGAGACATCACACTACTGTTTTGTCCTTCAAGGACCCGTCATTGATGTTAGGTACATCATACAGCAGTTTCGTCCTTCTAGGACTCGTCAGTGATGTTAGGGACTCCCATACAGCTGTTCGTCCTTGTAGGACTCGTCTGTGATGTTAGGTACATCATACAGCTGGTTCGTCCTTGTAGGACTCGTCAGTGGTGTTAGGGACATCATACAGTTGTTTCGTCCTTGTAGGACTCGTCAGTGGTGTTCGGGACATCATGCAGCTGTTTCGTCCTTGTAGGACTCGTCAGTGGTGTTAGGGACACAGCTATTTCGTCCTTGTAGGACTCGTCAGTGATGCTAGAGACATCACACTACTGTTTTGTCCTTCAAGGACCCGTCAGTGATGTTAGGTACATCATACAGCAGTTTCGTCCTTCTAGGACTCGTCAGTGATGTTAGGGACTCCATACAGCTGGTTCGTCCTTGTAGGACTCGTCAGTGGTGTTCGGGACATCATGCAGCTGGTTCGTCCTTGTAGGACTCGTCAGTGGTGTTAGGGACATCATACAGCTGTTTCGTCCTTGTAAGACTCGTCTGTGATGTTAGTGACATCATACAGCTGGTTCGTCCTTGTAGGACTCGCCAGTGATGTAAGGGACAATATACAGCTGATTCGTCCTTGTAGGACTCGTCAGTGATGTAAGGGACATCATACAGCTGTTTTGTCCTTGTAGGACTCGTCAGTGGTGTTAGGGACATCATACAGCTTTTTTTTATCCTGCAGGACCCGTCAGTACGGAAGCCGAATAGGACCAATGAAAAAAATAAACTTACTTGGTATCATTAAAAAATAAATAAAAAATCTCGTATATACGAGTTTATTTCTCGTATATACGAGTTTATTTCTCGTAATAACGAGTTTATTTCTCGTATATACGAGTTTCTTTCTCGTAATAACGAGATTATTTCTCGTATATACGAGTTTATTTCTCGTATATACGAGTTTCTTTCTTTATTTCTCGTAATAACGAGTTTATTTCTCGTATATACGAGTTTCTTTCTCGTATATACGAGATTATTTCTCGTATATACGAGTTTCTTTCTCGTATATAAGAGATTATTTCTCGTATATACGAGTTTCTTTCTCGTAATAACGAGTTTATTTCTCGTAATAACGAGATTATTTCTCGTATATACGAGTTTATTTCTCGTAATAACAAGATTATTTCTCGTATATACAAGTTTATTTCTCGTATATACGAGATTATTTCTCGTATATACGAGTTTATTTCTCGTATATCATGAAACCGGAACTAATTTAGTACAACTCTACGGAATAGCAGTTGTAACCGACATTGTGGAATGTTGCTCTTACGAGGGATTTAGTAACGATGATATACTGTCGATTTCGTCTTACTGTGATATTAGTAGATAGACACTGAAAAGGTTCTTAAGACAGCAACATTTGTCAAGAAGGAAAAACCACTCATATACATAGATATATACACGTTTTGAGTCTGATATTTAATAAATACATCTAGTGACGCTGTCTTCGACAGTGTGACCAGTAATAACACAGGACTCGTCAGTGATGTAAGGGACATCATACAGCTGTTTTGTCCTTGTAGGACTCGTCAGTGATGTAAGGGACATCATACAGCTGTTTTGTCCTTGTAGGACTCGTCAGTGATGTAAGGGACATCATACAGCTGTTTTGTCCTTGTAGGACTCGTCAGTGATGTAAGGGACATCATACAGCTGCTTTGTCCTTGTAGGACTCGTCAGTGATGTAAGGGACATCATACAGCTGTTTTGTCCTTGAAGGACTCGTCTGTGATGTTAGGTACATCATACAGCTGATTCGTCCTTGTAGGACTCGTCAGTGATGTAAGGGACATCATACAGCTGTTTTGTCCTTGTAGGACTCGTCAGTGATGTAAGGGACATCATACAGCTGTTTTGTCCTTGTAGGACTCGTCAGTGATGTAAGGGACATCATACAGCTGTTTTGTCCTTGTAGGACTCGTCAGTGATGTAAGGGACATCATACAGCTGTTTTGTCCTTGTAGGACTCGTCAGTGGTGTTAGGGACATCATACAGCTGTTTTTTCCTGCAGGACCCATCAGAGATGGTCCACCAGCATTGTCTGCCATATATACAATAGAACCAAAAATACAGTAAACTACACCATACTGTAGTTTCGTCCTAGGTCCGTTTACCTTGCGTAAAGTGAACTGATGAAAGTGCTGGCAATTTTCTTCTGCTCATTCGTTTCCTTGATTCCTAGATGCCTATCTTCGACAGATACAGGCTGATGAAGACCACGAGCTTGATAGTCGACGCCATGATCAGGGCCAAATTGTTCAAAAGGTGATTAGCTTAATCACTCGATTAGTGAAAAAATCATTTCTAATTTGTTGTAAAACCTATTAGCATATCGTCCTTACATTATGCCAGTTGGAAGAAAATTAAGAATTATAGAATTTCATAAAGTTTTGTCAAGGAAGTTCTACCAGAAATTATTATATCAGGATTTGAACAATGTTGTTAAAATGTGATTAGCCTAATCACCTTTTGAACGACAGGTGTGTTCGATATCTGTTGATATGACTGGCTTCGTTGTCAGCACCCTAACTCCCATTTGAGATTATGACTTATCCCGGGGTTGACCTAGATTTGTACCGCAGGTGTTGTCGATGAAGCAGATAGGCTGACTCTTCAAGAGCACGTGCTCTTATTCTTGTACCAACGGGTCCACGGTGGCCGAGTGGTTAAGGTGTCCCGACACTTTATCACTAGCCCTTCACCTCTGGGTTGCGAGTTCGAAACCTACGTGGGGCAATTGCCTGGTACTGACCGTAGGTCGGTGGTTTTTCTCCGGGTACTTCGGGTTTCCTCCACCTCCAAAAACAGCAACAACAACAACAACAACAAAAAAACAAAAACAAAAACAAAAAAACCCAACAAAATAACAAACAAAACAACGGGTAAACCAGTCATCCAACTTTCAGAATACTGAGCGTAGCAACTATCACTGGATAAAGAACATCGCAATGGAATCATCTATCAATCTTTGAAAAAAAAAATCAGTTTTAATGAATTTTCTTAAAATCACGTCTAATGAATGGATGGCTACGGCCAATGAATTTGATAAGATTGGCGGAAGCCCGTGCGTGCAAAAACACGTACGGCGAGTTGTAAGACTAGCTTTTAGTAAATTAACACCCTAAGTATATTTCGTTCTGTCTATATTTAGGCGTAGATATGGGGTTTCTCTATGACGTCGAACACTTTTTTGCGTACTATCATAGCTATCACGTGATTTCCCTACCTTTCTGACTAGTGTTGCAAGTATGTAATATTCCAGGTGTTGGCAGGTGTGAGCTTTGGTCACGTGATCACCTTATCATCAGCTGTACGTTTATTGTATGGTCAACTTTACATTTAAAGACAAAGGATAAAAACATGATATTGTTGATATTTTTCCTTCGGTTCTAATGCTGGTTATTGCTTTTTTAATATAAATTTATTTTTATTTTCTATTTTGTTTACATTTACATATTTTATTCCTCCAACCATCATTAAACTTTCTTGATTGTTTTCAGTTTTTCCCTCTGTCATTAATTGGATAAAACAAATTTAAAAAGTAGATATTTACATGCATAAATATTCAAAAGGAAAACATTTCAGAATAAATTATATTGAAATAAAATAATGGATTTGATTATGATAAATTTTATAAATATCATAATATGGTTTTTATTATTATTATAAAAAAAAAAATGCTTTTGTTTCATTCACGCCCAGACTTGATTTAATGTTTTGTTGTAAATTTGGAAAATATATCCTTTCTAGAAATCATTTTTACAAATTGTCATAAACCTACTTAATTACGTGGAATCTGAAGTAATTGTAAGAAATTCAAATTAGATTGAAAAAAGGACAAATATGGTCTGCAGGAATTGTTTGGTTTTGTCGTATTAAGATGACCAATGATTGGTACCAGACTTACCTCTGACCTTAGAGAGTTCACATAGAGTGTATAATAGACGGTCCTTACCTGACGACGGCCACTTATTCCGGAGATATCGAAATGAACTCACTTTTACCCCTTCTCCTGGTCGCCGGCCTGTCCTGCGTGTATGGTAAGTTAGAACTCTTACATTATGTATGCTACATCCACACTACCGTTGATACCATCCCATAATAGTACCATCCCATAATAGTACCAGCCATTGTATTATGTCCAAACACTGGTAATGAAACGTCATATATTTTTTTTATTGGCTATAACGTACACTAAGGTCATTCTCCGACTAAAAAAAATATATATATATAAATTTATTTTTTCTTCTGTCTTCAGCGATCAGTGTTTTGGGCTCATACATTTGCCGCAGTTGAAATCGTATACACTTTGTCTTCATTTTTGAAGAATATCTGTATACATTACTGTAACTAGGATAAAGAATGAACGCATTATAGTTAATGCTGATCAGAAGTCAAGTTACCTAGAACTTCTGTGAAGCCATTTCTTACGGTACGGCTGTGTTTTATATTATCGTGTTGTAAAAATGGCAGTCGAAGACCATACATATGCTGGTTACTCGGAGAACCCTAGGCACGAATAACTGGAAAATATGAAACCATGACAAAAATCAGAAATAAAGTTCTATAAACACAGGCAAAATTTCATCATTGTATTTGATGCGTTGTAGTTTTTTTCAATTTTTCGAGTTGAATATATTTTTTTATCTCAGTAGTCAAAGTATTTTATCAAATATTACAACAACTATCCTCAGCAAGGTATTGATCCTTAAGTTTTCATCTAACTTTCTGTACATTAACAATCATGTTCCATATTACCCAGATTAAAGATATTTCACTTTATATTGTCTGTATCCCATGTTTATTTCCGGTTTTACAATTCAAATATAATCTCACTTCCGGTTTATTTAGGAGCAAGCCTCGACGGTTTGCTGTGCGGCCCGGTGTGCATGATATATTGTAAGTTCGGTAACGTGGAGGACGACAGAGGATGTCCCTTGTGTAGATGTAGTAAGTATGACGTCATGCAATTGAGGACATTGTAGTTGTAACACGTATGACGTAATGTGACCAGGATACCCATTGTGTAGTTGAAGTATGACGTCATGTAATCGAGGATTCCATTGTGTAGTTGTAACAAGTATGACGTCATGTAACCAGGATACCCCTTGTGTAGAAAGTATGACGTCAAGTTATTGAGGATTTCCCTTGTGTAGTTGTAGTAACTATGACGTCATGTAGTTGTGGATGTCTATTGTGTAGTTGTCGTCATCATGACGACATGTAGTTGAGAATGTCCCTGTGTAGTTGCAGTGAGTATGACGTCATGTAATTGAGAATGTCCCTTGTATGATTGTAGTAAGTATGACATCATGTAATTTTAGAGTACTCCTTGTGTAGTCGTAGTAAGTATAACGTCATGCAATTAAAGATGTCCCTTGTGTAGTTGTGGCAATTATGACGTCATGTAATTGAGGATATCTCTTGTGCAGTTGTGAGTATAATGGCATGTAATTAGGGATGTCCCTTGTGTTGATGTAATGATTATGACATGTAATTGAGGAAGTCTCTTATGCGGGTAAAGTATGACGTCACGTAATAGGGATGTCCCTTGTGTCGGTGAGTATGACGTCATGTAATTGAGGATATCACATGTGTAGTTGCAGTAAGTATGACGTCATGTAATTGAGGATGTCCCTTGTGTTGGTAAAGTATGACGTCATGTAATTAAGGATGTCCCTTGTGTTGCTGTAATAATTATGACATGTAATTCAGGAAGTCTCTTGTGCGGGTAAAACATGACGTCATGTAGCTGAGGATGTCCATGTGTAGTTGTAGTAATCATGACGTCATGTAACTGAAGATGTCCCTTGTGTAGGCAAAGTATGACGTCATATAATCGAGGATGTCCCGTGTATAGTTGTGAGTATGATGCCAAGTAATTAAAAATTTCCCTTGTGTTGCTGTTATGTTTATGACATCATGTAATTGAGGATGTCCCTTGTGCGGGTAAAACATGATGTCATGTAGCTGAGGATGTCCCCTTGTGCGGGTAAAGTATGACGTCATGCAATTAAGGATGTCCATATCGATTTTAATTTAGAATTATGATGTCGTTATTGTGCTGGTTATCCTAGATAATTTTGGTTCCTACTGGCCTTTGTGGACAAAACATCGTACCTCTAGCGATAAGAGTAGACAGAATTAGGACAATTTACAGTCATAGTGGTGTGTTGGAGATAAAAACCTATCGTATACGTATTACACCTGATAGTAGATTACTTAGTGTGACAGTTTTGTACAATATTAGAAAACGACTATTTTTTTCTTTGTGTGAAAATTGTGTACAATATAAAGTTATAAGTATTTTTCTTGGTGTGACATTTTCGTACAATATAAGAATTACACTATATTTTTGGCGTGAATATTCTGTACAATTTGAAAATAATGACTACTTTCCTCTTGGCGTGAAAATTCTGTACCATTTGAAAATAATTACTAATTTAAAAATAATTAAATTTAAAAATAATTAAATTTAAAAACATTTAAATTAAAAAATAATTACTAATCTAAAAATAATTACTAATCTTAAAATAATAACTAATTTACTTACAGAGCCCGATCCTGCTCTGGCGGCAATGAAAACAGCAACAGAGACACCAACGGTACAATCATTGGAATTGAAAACACCACAATCAGTCTGCCCCATGGTAATGTGTATGATCTACTGTCCCACTGGAAACCTCCTTGGCTCTGACGGATGTCCTAAATGTGCCTGTAACCCTTACTGAGAGATGTTTGGTGACAATTTTTTATATTAAAAACATTTGACCTTTTTTGTTTTTAGTTTTGTTTTTAGTTTTGTGTTTTTGTTTTTAATTTGTTTTTTAGTTTTGTGTTTTTGTTTTTAATTTGTTTTTTAGTTTTGTGTTTTTTGTTTTTGTTTTTTGTTTTTTTTTGCATTTATCTTTTTCATTCTATAAAATAATAAAACAACAACGAACAAAACGAACATACCGATATGAAGCCCAATACTTTTGTTAGTGATATTTACAGGTAGAGATTTGAAACAAAAAGGCGACATGTTACAGAAAGGAATGTAGATTATATTTTATCCACTACATCCGCCGTAAATCTAGGTCGAATTTAGCCCGAGTTTCCTCTGGCCCTAGATAGCCACGATATCTTGGTTAGAATGCCATTATCTCAGGTAATGATCCGAGGTTCGTGGTTCGACTCTCCCTACTCATGTCGGTTCGTGTTTCTTGGGAAGCTGAGAAACGGGTTTGGTTTGTTTTATTTAACGTCCTATTAACAGCCAGGGTCATTTAAGGACGTGCCCAGTTTTGGAGGTGGAGGAAAGCCGAAGTACCCGGAGAAAAACCACCAGCCTACGGTCAGTACCTGGCAACTGTCCCCACGTGGGTTTCGAACTCGCAACCCAGAGGTGGAGGGCTAGTGACAAAGTGTCGGGACACCTTAACCACTCTGGAAACGGGCCGGTGTGTGTTGTTGTGACTATGATCTTTGACAAGACACTTTACCCTGATTGCTCTGTATGACGTACGAATGGCCTCACGTATGTTGATGAGTGAGGTAGTCACCAACTACTACAGGAGACCCCGCCCCCTAATGACACTAGCTGTTCATTGGGCTATAAACGTAGTAAACAAAACAAACAAACGATGTCAATATGGCTGACGTTACCTCAGATCAAACTGCCAGGCTAAGTCTGATGTAGCAGTTCATTGGCGATCTGTGCATTCACTGTCAGTTATTAAAATCATCTACTGGCGGAGTAATACTGTGCAGAAAAATAGTGCCACAAAGCATGATCAAGGAAAATGCCACTAAAGATAGAGTCGTTAACTCAAGATAATAGTATGGGTACTGTAAGTGGTGTGTTCCCTGAACGCCTACATATTTAGAACAATAGGCAGAGACATCAAAGGGAGGGTAATTATAGTCTGTTTCATACATGTTCTGTATTTACCAAGATATTTTACCTGTAGAAATCATTTGACAACTAAAGAAAACCAAAACACAAGCATATCAATTTGAAAAATTCTATAATATAGTATTAATCACATTGATATAGATAAGTTATACAAAAAGTAAGAACATTAGAATTCTGCAAGTTAATATATCTTTTCATAATTTGAAAACGACATTATCAGAATCTTTATTATAAATTGAGAACTACAATTATACACGTTAATGTAAATTTACACATTTTGATAGGAATAACATCATTAGAATCTTAATTATATAGAGCACTAGAAATGTACATGTATGCTAATTTAAAGATACACAGTTTGAAATATCACTATTATAATCATAGAATATTACATGTTAATATAATATCACATATTTTGGTAGGACTATTAGAATCTTACATTATGTTTATATAATATAATGTTATACAACGGACAAAATTGAAATCAATGAATATACACAGAAAACTGTAACAGGCATGCAAATACATGTATACATGTACACAGTTGGAACAAATCTACAAAATTATTATCACAGTGTAGTACAATACAAATACGATAAAGCACTGTCCATGTTACATCAGTACAACCTTGTCCATGTTACATCAGTACAACCTTGTCCATGTTACATCAGTACAACCTTGTCCTTGTTACATCAGTACAACCTTGTCCATGTTACATCAGTACAACCTTGTCCGTAGTCTGTGAATGGCGTAACGTCAATGTGTAGGTCAGCTTCCTGGATGTCCTCTTACGTCTTCTACGTGGTGTAGTGGTACAAGTGGCAATACAGCTGCGCGGCGAACCAGTCTCCTATTGTGTCGTCGTTGCATTGGGTGAAATGGAAAAGCATCCCTTGATGTTGGTCCCCGGGAAGACGGTGAAGAGTCTGTCCCGATGCTGATGGTGTACATCTGTCTCATAACCTATTCCTAATAAAGTCTAACTGAGTATTAGCCAAAGATGGTAATAACGGTATGAGTGCAAACAGTGGAATGATAAGTCCTGATGATAATTTTGAAGTTTATATAGATACATACATGTACATGTAGCTTCGGTTTTAATATCCAAGTGTCACACCATCTGTAGCGTGGGTTACATTAACACAGCTCATCATTTTTACTGATCTCAGTAAAGTGAGCGGTTTTTACTTAACAACATCATTATCTTCAGTTATCAGATATCAGGTATCAGAGAGGCGTTCAAATGAGAAAAAAGAACATTTTGATTATAACTTGTATTAAGGAAGAAAGCAAAGTATTTGATATAATTTTTAGTTTGATGAAATTGATAGAATTATCAAAAGGTATTTTATGATATCAATTTCATTGAATTATTAATAAATATTAATCTCAATGAATTATCAATAAATATCAATTTCAACGAATCATTTATAAATACTAATTTGTTAATTATTAAATTGTTTAAATAAGTATTGACAATTATCATGTGCATAGTTAATTCCAATATATTGTATTTTTATGCAGTATATTCATTGAATATTGACATTTGATTTTGATGAGAAATTCAATGAAAATTACAGGTAACATACACAGGTAAAACACAGGTAACAAAAGTGACTTCACCAGAACAGACTATAATTACTGTACAAACATAGCCAGTAGGGTGTTATTTCAAAATGTAGGCGTTCAGGGAATCAGCCCTGTAAGTCGTGAAATGAACCACAGGTGCTTGCATAGAATTTTTTTTTTTTTTTTATATGACAGTGGTATGTGTTCTCTGTTAGGTACAAGTACTTAACAGAGTACACATACCACTGCCATATAAAAAAAAAATGAAAATCACATTTTCTATGCAAGCGTCTGTGAAATGAACCAGTATAGTAACCCAAGCTACAGCCTTACCCTTTAAGGGACATTCCTTCGTTCGGACATCAGAAATATCCACAACTTCTACTGTTGAAATCTATGTACGAACGATGATTATATGAGTGTCTGTGCCTACATGTAATGAAATCATCACCGGAAATGTACAGAAATATGCGTATTGTATAGAAATATCGTATGTCTTTGCGGTAATTCGTGCTACTTCGGGTCGATCTAAGAATTTTCAGGATTTAGTACTCGAAGAACTTTGGTTTATCTTGAGAGGAAAACTGCCATATTAATGTAAAAAATATAACTTTTACTGCTTGGAAAAAATACATATTTTCCAGTAAGTTTTATGTTGACGACCTAAACTTTATTCAATCGAAGGAATGTCCCTTAAAGTATACACCCAAGTCGAGCTTTACGTAAACTGAACGGCGTCAATGATATAACAAGGTTTTCATTTAATATACAATGTAGTTGTCTAGCAGATCATGGATCTCCTATTCGTAAACATGTATTACAACCTCCCCCTGTGGAGTGTACATTCACATCCAAATTGCCGGAGATCATTTCTACAAAATTTGATCAAATGTAGGCTTGTGGTTTTGGGGAAGAAGTTATATGTATAACTTTTTGGTGTAATGTTAAAGTATATCATTATTTTTTCTAAATATTTCTAAGATACGGTTATTGATATTTGGTTTCTTTTTCTTTTAAAGAATTTCTATGTTAGAGTGTGTTTTTATAATTTACATGTCAGAGAGCAAAAAAAACAAAAAAAAACCCCAATATTAACGCTTTTAACTACAAATTAAGCCAATACAGTAGAGCTAATATTGAATTAAATAACATCATACAGAAAGCTGTTTTATCCTTGTAGATCTCGTCAGTGATGATAAGGATATAAAGATCTGATACCATTGAGGCGACAGAAGAAAATAAATTAGGTCTAATTTGGTGTTGTTTTTGTTTAACGTCCTATTAACAGCCAGGGTCATTTAAGGACGTGTCAGGTTTTGGAGGTGGAGAAAAGCCGGAGTACCCAGAGAAAAACCCACCGGCCTACGGTCAGTACCTGGCAACTGCTCCACGTAGGTTTCGAACTCGCAAGCCAGAGGTGGAGGGCTAGTGATGAAGTGTCGGTACACCTTAACCACTCGGCCACCGCGGCCCCTGCAAGAACAAAGCATGATCAAGGAAAAATGCCTTTAAATATGATGTTGGTCCCCGGGAAGACGGTGAAGAGTCTGTCCCGATGCTGATGGTGTACATCTGTCTCATAACCTATTCCTAATAAAGTCTAACTGAGTATTAGCCAAAGATGGTAATAACGGTATGAGTGCAAACAGTGGAATGATAAGTCCTGATGATAATTTTGAAGTTTATATAGATACATACATGTACATGTAGCTTCGGTTTTAATATCCAAGTGTCACACCATCTGTAGCGTGGGTTACATTAACACAGCTCATCATTTTTACTGATCTCAGTAAAGTGAGCGGTTTTTACTTAACAACATCATTATCTTCAGTTATCAGATATCAGGTATCAGAGAGGCGTTCAAATGAGAAAAAAGAACATTTTGATTATAACTTGTATTAAGGAAGAAAGCAAAGTATTTGATATAATTTTTAGTTTGATGAAATTGATAGAATTATCAAAAGGTATTTTATGATATCAATTTCATTGAATTATTAATAAATATTAATCTCAATGAATTATCAATAAATATCAATTTCAACGAATCATTTATAAATACTAATTTGTTAATTATTAAATTGTTTAAATAAGTATTGACAATTATCATGTGCATAGTTAATTCCAATATATTGTATTTTTATGCAGTATATTCATTGAATATTGACATTTGATTTTGATGAGAAATTCAATGAAAATTACAGGTAACATACACAGGTAAAACACAGGTAACAAAAGTGACTTCACCAGAACAGACTATAATTACTGTACAAACATAGCCAGTAGGGTGTTATTTCAAAATGTAGGCGTTCAGGGAATCAGCCCTGTAAGTCGTGAAATGAACCACAGGTGCTTGCATAGAATTTTTTTTTTTTTTTTATATGACAGTGGTATGTGTTCTCTGTTAGGTACAAGTACTTAACAGAGTACACATACCACTGCCATATAAAAAAAAAATGAAAATCACATTTTCTATGCAAGCGTCTGTGAAATGAACCAGTATAGTAACCCAAGCTACAGCCTTACCCTTTAAGGGACATTCCTTCGTTCGGACATCAGAAATATCCACAACTTCTACTGTTGAAATCTATGTACGAACGATGATTATATGAGTGTCTGTGCCTACATGTAATGAAATCATCACCGGAAATGTACAGAAATATGCGTATTGTATAGAAATATCGTATGTCTTTGCGGTAATTCGTGCTACTTCGGGTCGATCTAAGAATTTTCAGGATTTAGTACTCGAAGAACTTTGGTTTATCTTGAGAGGAAAACTGCCATATTAATGTAAAAAATGTAACTTTTGCTGCTTGGAAAAATACATATTTTCCAGTAAGTTTAATTTTGACTACCGAAGCTTTATTCAATCGACGGAATGTCCCTTTAATTATACACCCTAGTCGAGCTTTACGACTTCTTTCGTAAACTGAACAGCATCAGGGATATAACAAGGTTTTCATTTGATATAGTTGTTTAGCAGATCATGGATTTCATATTCGTGAACATGTATTACAACCCCCCCTTCTTTGGAGTGTACATTCACATCCAAATTTGCCGGAGATCATTTCTACAAAGTTTGATCAAAAGTAGACTTGTGGTTTTGGGGAAGAAGTTATATGTATAACTTTTTGGTGTAATGTTAAAGTATATCATTATTTTTTCTAAATATTTCTAAGATACGGTTATTGATATTTGGTTTCTTTTTCTTTTAAAGAATTACCATGTTAGAAGGTGTTTTTATAATTTACATGTCAGAGTGTAAAAAAGACAAACCCAATATTAGCACTTTTAACTACAAATTGAGCTAATACAGTAGAGCTAATATTGAATTAAACAGCATCATACAGAAAGCTGTTTTATCCTTGTAGATCTCGTCAGTGATGATAAGGATATAAAGATCTGATACCATTGAGGCGACAGAAGAAAATAAATTAGGTCTAATTTGGTGTTGTTTTTGTTTAACGTCCTATTAACAGCCATTGTCATTTAAGGACGTGTCAGGTTTTGGAGGTGGAGGAAAGCCGGAATACCGGAGAAAAACCACCGACCTACAGTCAGTACCTAGCAACTGCCCCACGTATGTTTCGAACTCGCAACCCAGAGGTGGAGGGCTAGTAATAAAGTATCGGGACACCTTAACCACTCGGCCACCGCGGCCCCAATCAGGTCCAGAGAAATTTCAAAATCTAATTTGGGAGATGCGATAGCCCCATAATTCAATAAATTTTTTATTACATTTTTAAATATTTGAATTTTTAATATTAGATTTCGAAAGAAAGTTGATTTAATAAATATATTTTGAATCGTGTAACTATTCAAATGAAACAATGATTACGGAAAACCTCGGGGCCTAGAATCTAACAGAACCATTCCAACCTGTCATCTTGCTTTAAACAAGTTACGGCGATCCTCGAGGATAAAAATCTAACATAACCATTCTAAAAATAACTGTCTTCTTACTTCAAATAGGTCAAATACTGTTTTTCTAACATCATGATAATAATGAAACGCATTTTCCTTGTTTATAAATATTTTTATTTATTTTTCTCTGTAAGCTATATTGGTTAGATTGCATCCCATTGCATCTGACGCCATGCCAGTGCCATTGGCTTAAGTGAGAGCTTTCATTTTTGTCTGGAGTTTCCTAGCCATGAAGATAGCCATGACACATGCGATAAGCAGAGAAGATGAAAGGCCGATGATACCTGCGACGAATCCTGCCTTATTTATACAGATATCGGTGTCGTCTTCAGAGGCTGTGAAGGAAGAAAAAACGCGAATTAGATAATGGCCAATATATATTACAACAAAGAAAGAATCTAAATGTTTTTAATGTTTACTGATTAACAATGACTTGAAAAAGACAATAAAAAGGTATTGTTCTGTGTGAATGTGTCGGAATGGTAGAGTACACAATGAACCAGCGGTCTATTCTACACTCATAAAATTCTTCTCTTGACTTGAAAAACAAAAAGCTTAGTTCAGGAAGGTTTTTTTCATTCAATTAAGACTATTTTATTCAGAAAAGAAGAAGAAGAGAAAAAAAAAAAAAAAAAACAACAAAAAACAAACCAACAAACAAACAAAAACCTCAAATTTCAGTTGTTAAAGATCACTAATTTCCGATAGCCAATCCCATATGAATGAACATTATACACATCAGTCTTGTAAGTTACCTGAATTGAATTCATGAGAATAAATATCAACAATAATATAGTGATACGTTACCTTCAAGGATGACCTCTTCTGCTGCTATGGTAACGGTGGTACCAACGCTGATGTCATCAATGGCGGGAGAGGGGTTGGCTTGTCTCTTCGAGATTCCTCGTTTTTTACGTCCATAACCGTTACCACTGGGACAGGCGGTCTGTAAGTATAATTGAAGTGTTGAATAACATTTCGTTTTTTCTGTGTAGAAATTTCAATTAAAAGTGAGATATGATTATAAATCACGTGTTTTAAGGTTCATTGGTGCGTCCGTCCGTCAAGTTTCTTCAGTGGTGTACAATTAAGCAATAATATGGTGTTTTTGTCCCAACATTTGCCCTTAATGTTCTTGCTGGGTCAAAGAATAATTGCATTAACTCAATTTGTTCAGTGATATAATCCCTGAATGTGTACTCAAATCATGAAAAGGTGAGATCAAAGATATAAAAAAAAACCGCATACCGGGGAACACATATTTGCACACACGGTCAAAGTGCACGAGAATGTCATGGCAACAGATCCCCCGTTGAGGTCGGTCGTTCGGAAGGTCCCGAAACTGCCGACAAGGTAGCCCTGTTCAGGCTTGGTGAAATCCGGAAACAGGTCAACGTCGGTAGCACACCTGTCGACAAATAACAACATTCAAAATAATTTCCCTCCTTTTCATTAAATATTTTATTTTTTTAAGTGTTTGTGACATAACTTTTTAATTTTGTTTCAACAATTGCTCTGAACTCTTTCGGATCCATATTGTCTGAGACCATTCATGGGTAGTTTTTTTCGGATCCATATTGTCTGAGACTATTCATGGGTAGTTTTTTTCGGATCCATATTGTCTGAGACCATTCATGGGAAGTTTTTTCCTTACCTGCGATCGATACTGATACGTGCATATAATATTGAAAAATAATGTCTTGGATAAGATACAGAAAAAAAGGAATATAATTGTCACTCAAATTGACGGGGAGGGGGGTCTCGTATCCGTGGCGAAAGGAATTTGGTCAGAGCCAAAGCATGCACAAAATTATATGAAGAACTTTCTAAATAATTTCCTAATGGCTTGATTTTGGTCAGAACAAAAGAATGCAAAAAAAAAAAAAAAAATGTTTTTGCATTCTTTGCTTCTGACCATATATATATATATGAAGGACTTTCTAAATATTTTTCTAATGGCTTGATTAGCACAGGAAAAATTCACCGGTTACTTTTTGACAAAAATCAAAACTTACGCGGAATTTACGATCGTTATAGTTGATGCGGTACAGTCCTTAGCGATGATGTCAAAGTCAGCTGTCAATTATAAAAAACGTCATCAAATCACTCAAGGTGTCCCTTAATATAGATAATATTTAATAACCTATTTATATAATATCAATACAAATATATAAACACGTCATTAAATCACTCAAGGTGTCCCGTAAATGCGCAAATTGGATATGGTTGTAAGATTAAAGCAGAAATCATAGAACTAAGAGAGTTATCGAAATAAAGACCATATTTATTTCATACAGTGGTAATAGTTAACTATCAAATAAATATTCATAATAGGTTGTCGGGCGGCAACGTACTTGTCTTTCACCTAAGAGGTTATCCGGAACTCAAAATACACCCGAGGATGATCCGAATGCTAAGAGGTCGGTATTCAATTATCTGATCGGACGTTAAAAGATATCGGATCACCTTCGCGACCACGTGGGTTTTCCCGGATATTCCGGGTTCCTCCCACAGTAAGAGCCTTCGACCACTTCCATCCGAACCAACAAGCGTAATCAGTATGAGCCGGTATAACTTTTACAATTGAAGAATTTACTTTAATATATTTTTAATGTAATGGAGGTATGAAAAAAAAAATAATCGTGTACTCTAAATATGATGAGAGAGCCCTCTGTTTTTGTTTGTTTTATAACTTCATAACATTACAAATATATCAACGATTATCCTAATAGTTTCATATTATACCCTGCAAAAATTATCTTTATTGATGGACTCCTTTCTTTTGCAAATCATTACGCTGCTTCATCCTCCAATGAAAAGCGACGTTATAAACGGCGACGTAATTCTTTACGTTATGAGCTTATAAGATAATTTTTAAGCCAATGAAAATGCTTGTTACAAACAAGATTAAATTATATAGTCTTAATATCCACAATCCATTTTACACTGTAACAATGAGACATTCCAGACTAACTAGATCGGTACTCAGAATGTGTTACATCCGGGCCACCTACATTAAAGTTCTAACTGAAAAGATATCCGGGCTACCTACCCCGGAACTCGGCGTCCAGTTCGATGCTCATCGTAAGGGAGTCTGTAAGCTGGACGCTGCTGCCGATGTCGATGTCGATTCCAGATCGGTACAACTTCATGGAAGCTGTCGGCTTCACGGTCAAATTCTGACCGTTGTCGTCATCTTTGTCCCTGGAAGACAAAAAAGGCACGTGACGTATAAGGGGTTAAAGGTCATAGGTGAACTAATACATGAATCTTAAAGATCGTTGATGAAATTAAAGTATAGTAAATGTAAAACTGCAAATTAATTCTATCAACATGGAAACTGGTTTCAAAGAGAACATTTAACCAGGTATATTCTGTAGTACAGTTCCAGAAACACGAGGCATGAATAATCAATATTCTTTTAATCTTTTAAAATTTATTTTAAATGATTAGAAGGTTGAAGTGAATCAGGGGGCTAAGAACATCTACATAATTTACAACGCGTAATATTATTGGCTGAAATGAGCGCCATGTGGAGTGAAGTGATACGAGAGCGAGCTAATTTGCATAATTTAGAGTGGTTTATGCTGATTGGCTTACAAGGCGTTGACATTGTTGGCGACAGTCAGGTCTGCGAGATCCATGATACACATGATAGGGATCTGTTTGTCGTCCCCGGTCTGATACAGCGCCTTCTTCTGGACGATCATCTTAAACGAACTCGCCTGTAAACCGGAAATAACGGTATCTTTTTAAAGAAACCAACACATTTATTTTTCTTTGGCTGTTTCTTCGTGTTTAAGAGAAGTGGCGTATCAATATTACCACATATCCTCAACATGAAGTTCCATGAAACACAAATTTGAGATTTTTTTTGTTATTGCAATATTTAAGCTTGTTCTTCTCTAAGGAGATAAGAGTATTTCTACCACAATACCCTGTGTTATTCAACTCTCGGACCATCAGTTAATCATTACAGCTGTTGATTAACAATCTGTTTATACCACACGTGGTATAAACTCTGTACGCATTTTGATTGGCTAACACGGTGAACTTTGACCCAAGCTGCAATTGTTATTGACGTCATCAATAATCTAATGACGTCATATCACCGGGTCCCGGAAATTCCATATCCAACAACCACTCGTTGTGTAACCTCTATTTCTACCACAATACGCTGTGTTATTCCACTCTGAAGCCATTTTATAAGTATGCCGACTGTTGGATAAATATATGTTATATACCACTAGTGGTATATGACCTTCCGGTCTTTTGATTGGTCAAGAATTCGAACTTTGACCAAGCTGCAATTGTTATTGACGTCATCAATGATCGAATGACGTCACATCACCGGGTCCCGGATGTCACCGGTACACTTTATTTGCATACGCGAAATTATACTTCCAGTCTTGGCTAGGTTTCCCTTTTATTCAAGCCGATATTATTGTGGTAGACGCTGAGTGACGTTGTAGATAACCTACTATTAGCTCAATCATAATTTAGCGAAATTCTTCCTGCTCTAAAATCTCTAAAATAAGATTCCCACTAAAATATATACGTTTACAGTATCTACTTTATATAACTTTTTTTATTTATCCTACATTTCTTAATAAAAACAATGACAGATGTCCGCGATAGGTCACCACATCTTTATTTGGTAATCTTAAACAATGTTTCTTTATTGAGGAGAAAAGTGACTTATTTAGTAAGAACTTAGACCGAACTCACAGGCCGCGACAGCTTAGCTGGTTAGAGCGCCTGAAATGTAACACGGTGCGTTGTACGACGCTTCCAACCCGTGTCAGTTTCACGGGAAGCTGAGAAACAGACCAGTCTGTGCTGTCGTGGTTTTGTCCTTAGGGAAGACACTTTACCCTAATTGCCCTGGATGGCATGCCACTTGCCTCTCGTATGTTGTTCAGTGAGGTAGTCACCAACTACTACAAGGAAACCCTGCATCAAATTGAACCTAGCTGTTCACGTTGCAGCAACTAAACAAACAAACAGATCAAATTCAAATCTACCTAAAAATACTGGTTATCTTATTTGAGAATGAAAAGCATTGTTTTAAAGGAGCGATATCTCTTTGTAGCTAAGCCTACATGTATATATCCCTACAATATAACATTTTCATGTAGACTTATATTTTATATCAAACTCGTTCACTTTTATCATCTTTTGTTTTGAGACCGGAACACTCATTCTCAATATATAGTTTCAAATGACATTAATAATCGTATTTGTGTAATGTTGAGAGATATGGGGAACTCGCTTTTCGTTACATATCATCAAGCAAAACCCCTAACGTCTTTCGTGTTCCAAGATTTTATCTGAATTCAAAATTTATCTTTCAAACAAAAGGTATTACAACGAAGGGGAATAACTCAGGTACACATGGATTAGATTACCTACAATTATGTGATCTGGTAACAATGTGAAATTTTGACCCAGCGTAAAACGAGGGTCTATTCAGACGGAATGTAACACCGATTTGGGACTAAATTGGTGTTTTTAGGTAAATAAATATTTGATTTATCCATATATGTAAGGTAGGTGTTATGTCACGCCCGAGTTTATTGTGTTTGCACCAAAATCTTAGCGACACCAAACGGTGTCGGAGAATTCCACGTTTTCATATAGTAGTGCGTTCTGGCCCTACATCAGACATGGTGTCAGGGCCAGAGGAAACTCGGGCTAACAACCTGCATACACAACATTTGAGAATGAGTGTTACGTACCCACGATATACCACATGAGGCGAAGTCGAACTCGTGTACGGTAGACGAAGAACTGGTTGTCTGTTTACAAGCGGATGTCTGTCCCTGGATGTAGATGATCCCGCCGTCCGCGGCGTTCTCTAACGTCAGCCTGAGCTTGCTTGCTGTACAACTGTCGACCGTCACTGAAAGGGGAGATAACTCTCTTATTACAAGGGAGAAAACTAAGTAGTAGCAAAACATGAAGCTAAAAGGATTTAAAGTTATAATTTACTTCATCAGAACATTCTCAAACTTCTAGCAGGTACTTTATTTTTCAGGGATACCAAACTTACAGCAAGACCTTGGCCGGAGAACTCGATGGTAAAATTATGTTCAAACTAAGCTTTCTTACGTTCGAAAGGGGAGATAACTTGCATGATAAGGGGAGACAACGAATATATCAGCATGTTGGTAGTCTCCACCGATTAATTGTAATATGACATGTAATTTACTTCTCTACTACAGTTTGTGGTTACTATGCATACATATATATATACTTAAGTATATATTTCTCTCGGTACAATTACGACAGAAAATTCAAATCTATATCTTCGGATCACCAACACATAGTGTATATGATACATTGTGGTAATAAATAGATATATAACTTAGCAACACAAATGACGAAGGAAGACAACTTTTTGACTCGTGCCCTGACCGGGCCTCGAACTCATGATCTACGGCACCCAACCGCCTAGCCAGAAATACCCGCAGCTTACACCGCTGCGCCACATCGGCGTTCTTAAAAAAGAACGTTTCAATGACGCAGTGCTGGTCTTAAGTATATATATATATATATATATATATAAGGTAGGTATTTAGTAATTTTAAGATAACTTACATGTAGGTGTAAACTGGGATTGTCCTAGAGTAGCCAGGAAGGCAGCCATGACGACAACCGGTATTAACTCCATTCTGTAAGTTAAAGAAAAGATATTTGTATCGTGTTAGTCTCGTGAGAAAATTGAAGAAATATCTGTTTTTCTATTTGTTAATATTTACTGTCTGATAAATTCATATATGATAAACACAGGCGTCTGCTTATGATTAGTATTATAGAGAGAAAAAAAATAGAAACCTGTAGAAGTATTTAAATACAAGTAGATGTAATAAAATTTAAGTTTTCTAAAATATATTTCATTTCACTATCAGACACAACACGCAACGATTGTTATAAAAGTGGAATAGATTCATATTATTATAATATATTATTTTTCCATTGTTTGTAACACAGAATGGGGCTTTCTGATTGGTTAAGATTTTTTTATATACCTCTATGAAAAAAAATCCGAAAACGTCGCGAAAAACGTGACGTCACAATAAGGTCATTGCCGTTGCGTATTGATTTGTGAAAAAGAATCCCTTATAAGATCAGTTAAATTGTACACAAAACATGTTTTAATTTCAAAACTCAAAAAGATAAATATAACCGTTGATGTCAATTATGTTTTAGTTTCATAGGGGTACGCGGTTTCATACGGTTTGCAAACAAAGTCTTTTTTCATACCCCAATTAAAAAAAAAAAAAAAAGAAAAGAAATTAACATTAATGCTGAATTAATTTTTACATTTCCTCTCTGGATTTCCTATTCTTTGTTTAATCCATAGTACCAATGACGATCAAGATTTCAGTATGGTGCAATATTATATCAATTATTTTGCATATATCTAGTTACATTTGTGTGTCTGTTATACAAGTTAAAAAGGCTTGAATCAGCGGCACTTGATGTAATATAATTTACGTTAAAACTAAATTCCGACAGTGATTTGACGATAATAATTTCTTCGGTACAGACAAAATAGCACGAAAACCCTCTCAAGCGACAATAAAATACATAAAGAAGAGAGAGAAAAAAGTAAAAAATGCAAAAAAAAACAACAACAAAAAACAGAGTGAAAGTTGTAAGTTTGCCCATATTTGAGTAATTTTTCCCCGGGACCTATCAAAAACAATTGTGCCTAATTTACCTGAAGTCGTGTCAAGGATCTTCCCTTCCGAAGCTGGTTAGACTTGGAGACTGGACAACCTTCTCACCTTTTTCCTGGAGAGTTCAACCAGCAACTAACGCCAGAGCAAGTTACCTCCCTTTTTATAGAAGGTAATTATCGAACCACATGTTGGAGCCACCGTTGATTGCGGAATCAATTTCTATCTAATTAGTTACTAATTGATAATTATTATACGTTATTGTTATTTACCTGGAGTCAGCCACATTACTTTGCAAAATCGACATGTTATTTAATCTTTACAGGTCCACCCGTGTAGAACCATGATTTAATGATGATGTGTAACGCTTTCGGCTGTAAAGAGGCATATTGTCACGTAACGCCCGATTGTATATTAATATAATTTCTGTTCGTGTGGCACTAAATCTGTGACTGTAGCTAAATATGCTATTGCGATGTCTAATGAAATTCTGCCAAGTAATCTTACTTTATAGTGTAACTATTCAGATAGAATAAAACGTTACAACTGTCCTAAAGATACACGAGATATTAAAAAAAAATATCTTGTAATTAGTCTTTAAAACAGAACATGATTGTCCTATTGAAGAACATGAAATCGATCATTTCTGTATACAATTTTTGTATATTGATAATCCAATCATCTCTAGAACACGCGCATCAATACTGTCAGATAAATTTAGACCAGTTTGGGTTTAAAAAAAATGAAATATGTAACAAAAATGATTCAAAACGATTTCCTTTAAGAAGGTAAATGATTTTATTATGAAGAAAACTAATTAGCTCTTGAAAGTAGTCATCTTATGGATAATTTAAGGGATCTGCAATCAGAATTACAAAGGTGAAATGTCTAGAAGTAAATTTACCTAAATTGACAAGAAGAGCCTGTGCGGATATAGGTTATTTCATAGATACATAGATTTATTCTGACAGCATATAAAAAATATGTACAGGATTTACATCCTCGTAATAAAGTTATTGAAATAATAAATTATTGTTTAATTCACAGCTTGATTTTCTCTTTAAAACAGTACTTTTGTGACTGATTTTTCCAATATTCATCAAGTTTATATTCGAATTGTTTAATTGATATGGCATTTACAACATCAAATAGGAAACTATTCCACATATCCACAATTCTCTGCCTGAAAAAATATTTTCTGACATTTATCTTTAGAATCTTTTATGTATTTTAAAGTTATGTCCGTGAGTGATTGGCCCTACATTTACGGAAAACAATTTTGCGACTTCCCCGGCATATTTTCCGGAGATGATGTTATAGACCTCAATCATGTCTCCACGAGACCGTCTATATGCCGACGTTGGTAGTGACAGTTTTTACAGACGTTCAGGGTATGAGAGATTAGATAGACCAGGAACTTGTTTTGTTGCTCGACGTTGAACATTGTTTCTATATGTTTCGCCAGATGAGGACACCAGACTTGGACCGCATACTCGATGTAAGGTCTTACTAAAGCCGTGTATAATATTTTAAAGCTGTGGGGGTCCATATTTCGTACACACACACACACACACACACACACACACACACACACCCACACACACACACACACACACACACACACACACACACACATATATATCGTATGCTATTAATGAACTCAACAAATTGAGTCATTCAAGAGTTACGTTCCCTTGACCAGGATAAAACCAATCACGGTTTAGAACAAGTTTTGTGTTTACATTACGTTCCCCCAGGTGTGATTTTTTAGTGGGAAATTATTTTGTTAATAAAACGACATTATTTTACCGATAGTGTCTCTGGCTATATTTGGGAATTACCACAATTAAACTGTGATTTTATCCAGTCACGTAAGTTACCGTTAATTGGGGTTACGCCCACGGTTAGGATATTTGTAATAACGACGCAATTTGTAATAACTTTTAAAATGTCATTATAAGTAACAAATAAATATTCTAAGAAATAAAATTAGGTTGAAACATGTACAGATTAAAGATTATCTTTGCGTCTTGTGCCAATTTATACGGTAAATGTAACTTTGATATTTTTGTTACAAATTGTGTCGTTATTACAAATTGTCGTTATTACAAATTGTGTCGTTATTACAAATTGTGTCGTTATTACAAAATTGTGTCGCCATTATAAAATTGTGTCGTTATTACAAAACTGTGTCATTATTACAAATTGTGTCGTTATTACAAATTGCGTGGTGACACCGACACTCAACCTCACACCCCCGGGGGAATTTCGTAATACCTTATTAATAAGAAATCCGTAAGATTTTCAAGGTATTTTAGGTTAATATTCAATATTCAAACATTTAATAGGTGTGTATAAGGACTTAAAAAACTATATAAACCAAATCGACAGGATAGGGTTTTCAACGTTCTCCCTCCATCTCCACTAGGGTAGGCGTAGTTACTACTAAACAGTGCTAGGTCTCTAAAAAATATTCACAACTTAACGACTTCCCTCTCCTCTTTCCCATTCTTTCCTTTTACTCCATACTGTACCTACTCTACTCAATTTCCTATCTGTTCTCGTCAGCTGAAAGGCCGTAAGGCCGTAATAGCGGACGTAAAACCCGTTAAATAAATAAATAAATAAATAAATAAATAAATAAGATTTTCGAAATTATACGTGGGTTGCGACAATGACAGGCACCCGTAAACTTTTACAATGTATTCTTATTTCACCTACAATATCCTTCTTTCTCTCTCTTTCCTTATCCTTCCTTTTTTCCTTTTACCTGTTCTTCGTTTGGTCTGTTTAAGATACTATATTAGAATTATGATACGCTTGTTACCATTAGGCCATGGCTAAGTTTTCCATATGTATAATTGTATTACGGAAAGGACTTTGATAAGTTGTGATAACTTACGTCCAATCTTTTAGTGTGTCGTTTATGCAAGAAAACTTATCTAAATTCAATATATCACAGGAACTCGCCTATTTTTTCATTTTGAACGAAATATATAGGTTATCATGAAAATATACATAGTATTTTTTTCAAATACATATGTAGTATCTTTTATGAAATACTGTTTATATCGTTTTGAAATCGTGAAGGTGTGTACATGTGGCAAGGTAATTTATATTCTGAATGATTTTAAAATATAATGTCTGTATGATCTTGTATTTTATATGTGTATCGGAAATTAAATTTGGGGCGAAACGTATGTTTAAACTTCGGCATCTTCACGTCATGATATTTTTAAATGTCTCCGTCGTTGGTCACATAGCGTTCCATCATAGACCATGGCTCTGTACATGTACGCTAGTCGAAGAGTTCACGGTTGTTTTTCCAACTACAAGTACTATATATACTTACTGTATCTTATTGTATTTTCTAGTACTGTTAATATATCATGTGATTGTATTTGTATTCTCTGTGTCTTGATAAAGGGCCGGATTGCTTAGAAAATTTTACATTTTCATTGTCCATACTTTTATAAATACTTCTTAGCCTCATATTAACCTTTCAAGTAATTCGTATACTGCAGACATACGTTCGCAAGGATCCAGTGTTACCATGAAAATTACCGTTTATATTACTTCGTTGACCCATATGATAAATGTAGGGATATGGAATATGAAACGGAGGAATATTTCTTTCACATTTAAACGTGAATGCGCTTTTTATACTAAATTAGGTATTTCAAGTTTCATTGTAAATATTCTGTTGTTGAAATCATCATTATCATTGGAGGAAATAAAGAGAATACCAATGGCCTCGTGTATTAGAACTTCTTAAATTTTTAAATGTGTCTAACTTCTTTTGCGGTATTTATCGGAAATATTTATGCAACCCTTTATCATACTGCCACGAGATATTTTATATAAACATGAATCAAACTGTCGCATACAGCTGTTCCCCAGACTCACAATAGATACATAATAGATCAATATATTATATACTGTATCTGGTCAGGGGCGTAACTTCCTGTACGCGGGTACGCAAGTGCGTACATATTTAAATAATAAAAAAAAAATCCTGAAGCTTTGATTGTCTGGATATGCCCCCAGACCCCCTAGCGGTAAGGGGGCATATCCCGTCCATTAACCCCACCAACCAACCAACACCTTCGGCTTCAACTTCACAACCAGTTCTGCGGCACCACATCTGCGTACACATCAAAACAGGTCTAGCTTCGCCACTGCTGGTTGCATGTATATTGTTTTCTATGTTCTGACTGAAGTTTTATAATTGAAATAAAGATCTTGATCTTTCCAGGGGTTGTCCAACTTATTTTTAAAAGAATTGATATTTATTGCTGACGCTACATGTTCTGTCAGTTCAAATCGTAACCGTTCTGATCGAAAAATATTTATTTCTTACCATGGTAGTTACTCGTTTAGGGAATATTCTTTTTGTGTGTCCTCTACAGCTGTGGCGATCGGATGCATCTTTCCAGAGTGATATGGCAGTGAAACATTCCTTATCATAAATCTGACTTGTTATTTTGTATAGTTCAGTCATATCTCTCCTCTGATTCCTAAAGGCCAGCGTTGGAAGCTTTAGTTTCTCCAGCCTCTCACTGTAGGTTAGGTTCTTCATTCCTGGTATACAATTTGTCTCTCTCTCCTTTGAACACCCTCTATTATATCAGATTGTTTTTGTAGGTGTGGTGCCCACACAGAACTATCATAGTCGAGCTGCGGTCTTACTAAACATTTAAAAAGTGGAATGAAGGACTTTAAATTCCATGCATTGAAATGTTCTCCTAAGAAGTGCAAATAGAGAGCTTGTTTTTCTTTTTTTCTTTTTTCTTTTTTTTTTTTAATTTCTCGGATATCTGTTCATCAAATGCGAGATCAGTCTATAATTACACCGATGTCATTTTCTTGGTTTGACCTCTGAACTCCGTTGGGAGAATGAACTGGTTAATTGTGACATGTATTTCCTCTCCTGCCTATCCTCATATCTTTACACTTTCCCGGATGAATTTTTGAGTAACCAGGTGTCGCCTCACTTACACATAGTATCAAGATCTTTCTGAAGTTCTAAACTGTCCTATTCGTTTTCTATTATTCTAAATATTTTCGCATCGTCTGTAAATAATAAGACATCGAAGTTAACCGCTCCAGGGAGGTCATTTATGTAAATTACAAACATCAGAGGTCCTAGTACTGAGCCTTGTGGGATTCCTGATGTAACGTTGATCCATTCAAAATTACCGCCAGGTACGTAGTTTTAAATCAACCTTATCTATTCGTGTCTGATTAAAGATGCTACGTCACTCTTCTCACAAAACATTATCGTAAAATGGCGCCCAAAGTATACTTAAATAGATATATTTGATTAATACAAAAGCAAAAAAAAAAAAAAAAAAAAACAAAAACAAAAAAAAAAAAAAAAAAAACAAAAACAAAAAAAAAAAAAAAAAAAACCCAACAAATATTGACCTTAAATAAGCCCTTTACGACCGAAAGTTACGTATGAAACACAGAGATAAAAAGGAGATTTTGTAACTTTTCGTATTGTGTAAAACATAGGTAATAATTTATCTTTGTCGGCGACACCTTTAACATAGAAATATGAAATTCGTATTAAATGTAACGTAAGGGAATATTTTATTTCTCTGGTATTCCATTCTGTACTTTACTAGAGGGTTACATGGACATATATATCGATATCACAAAATGATGGATTGGTTTGTCCAGATCGTTCATTGAATTACCATTATTGACTTACCTGATAAAGTAATATCATGAAATATTAATTAACTAAAGTGACCCAAATTATGTTACGTAACTCACACCTGACCGATAAAGGTATGTTTACCGGCCTATATAGGTAAGTTTTTTTCAATGAGTGTCCGAGAGCTTAACAAAGACACACGGGCGAGATCTGGAACGAGATACTGCGTTATTCTATCGCGTTAGAGCGCACTCGTATTGGTAGACGTAGATTTGATTCCAATTTTAAAATGTATGTTTTTATTGAAATGTCGTCATTATGTGAATATGGAAAACATGAACGTTATGCAGTAAGTAGACGTCAGATTCAATACATCTGACCATTGTAGCTAAATGAAATTATATGTAAATGGTGTTGAAGTTTCATGTCTTATTAAATGTTGTAAATCTGTATCAATCTTTCTTTTTATTACTGTCATTACTCATTGCTATCGGCCATATAATAATAGCATAAGTACCATTTCACATTACGTACATATGGTTAAATATTTACATATCTCCCTTCTTCAGCTTAGTAAACTCTCACTGCGAATAAATTAGCATATACGCAGTGAAAGGCTCAGTGGATTAATAAGCGCAGGGATCGGTTCCAAACCACTTTCAGAATATAATGAAAGTCTGCTAGCAAAAGATGGTAATCCAGTACTTATTCTTGCTATTTCTAAGTGAAGTTACAATTTGTCTGCATCACCGAGAGAACACCAATCCAAAACCCCGCAACAGTATTCAAATAGTTCTTATTCACATTTAGGTTTGAATTTAGCAGCGGTTCCTCAAGGTCTATTATTGGTCCACTTTTGTTTTTAATTAACATCATAATACTGTTGCTGATGTCATTAACTAAGCTGCTGATGATACGTCTTTATCATCATGTCTTGAAATTCAAACTGTTTAAATAGGACTCTTTAATCTCTAAACATGTGGTCTAAAACGTGGTTGGTTAACTTTTGAGCTAGACCAAAGTGAGGTAATTTTTATCTCAAACTCTACTGACATAGGTAAAGTTATCTTTATAGTTGATATTTGATGGAAATGATTAAATTTTTCTGATAGCCATAGGCAGTTTGGAATCTATTTTACTGCAAGCGCCAAGTGAGGGGATCATATAAATTCCATATACAGTTCGGTTATGAAGAAAATAAATGTATTAAGAAGATTGAAATTTTTGCTCAATCGAAATAGTTTTTTTTACAAATTTAGAAATATTTTATTTTGCCAGTTTAAGAATATGCGTGTGAAGTATGTTTGTACTTAATTTGAAACTGAACTGTTAGAGAAATCTCTAAGGGAAGCTGCCCGTATCATAACAGGCCTTCCCTCGTATGCGTGTATAGAAGATCTACATTTGGAAACTGGCTCAGATACTGTTTCTAATCGTCGAAAACGTAAAAAAACTCCAACGTTTATATAAAATGCATAATATGCTATGTCCGGGCCTACCTCCTTTCACCTACTGTTGCATAAAATAACCGATGTGCTCTTAGAAATAACAGTGATTATCGAGTTCCTCCTTTTGGGCTTTCTCTAACAAATCTCTCGTTTATACCTTCCTCTATTCGTAATTGGAACTTGTTAGATCTATCTGTACGATCTATCTGTACGATCTATCTGTACGCTCTATCTGTACGATCTATCTATACGATCTACCTGTACGATCTATCTGTACGATCTATCTGTACGATCGTTGCCTTCCCTGAATTTATTAAAAAAAACTCTATAAACTCAAATGTACCGCCATCTCCACCTACCTACTACAGTTATGGTGAAAGAAAGTTAAATATTGTCAGAACTGTTTCCTTAGCTATCTATAAACACAAGGAGACATATTTACACAAGTACCAAGTACTTGTTTCTGAATCCTTCATAATGTATACATGTATGTACAATTTCAATTTATGATCATAAAATAAAGTTTACACTAAATATTTTACATACTATATTTAGGCACAAATATAGTATTCTCAAATATGATCTGTATCGAGTTAATGCTTATACTGATCCGTTTAGTACCTTTGAACATCCTTGCGAAAATGCCTTTCACCTTTTCTCTGAATGCAAATTGGATGAATTAGAAAAATTAAAATGTTCAAAGTTTAAATGCCTGAGGTTGGTTTTGGATTTAGAACTTCTCTTGTTTGGAAATTCAGATCTTTCTGTAGACCTAAACTCTCTTATGTCCCGACATGTGCAAAAACTACATCAAATCCAGCAATAGATTTTGATATGTATATTCTTGTACTCTTTATTGCGGACCTGTGTCTATGTTAGATATTCTATATGTTTGTGCCTATTTAAATGTTTTCATGTAATGTATTTGTATGATGGGAGAGGGCGTCTATAAGTTGACAATCACTTATGTCTAATCCTTCGTCTCTATTTTGGCCAAAAACTATGTTTAAAGTCAAAATCCAAATAATGGCAGAATATAAGACTTGTACATTTTAATTAGATTTGGCCTGTTAAAAATATATTTGAGCTTACGGAGGATACTTACCTGTTTTGATACCTGTTTACAAATGTTGTCAATATGAGTGAACCATCTGCAATTTACATATTAAGTAACTCCTAGGTGTTTATGGTTATCAACAAATTCTACATCTACATTATTAAATCTTATATCTACAACATGCTCATGTTAATTATTTTAAATCAGTAAGGCTTTCCGTTTTCAGAAGGCTGAATTTCGCCAGCCATGTTTCTGCCCAATTTTGAATTCTAACTAAGTCATTATTCATTTTACATACAAATGTAGTTTCAATTTCCAAAGGCGACCGACCAGAACATAATAAGACTTTCTAGGTTATATGATATGTCATTTCAATATCGGATTAAAAGTAGATGACCCAATACTGACCCTTGTGGAACGCCAGCATTAGTAGTTCTGACCGAAGATTTCATAATTCCTACAAAAAACTTGCTTGTTTCCGGTAACTGATACAATATTTAACCAAATTTAAATGTTTTCCGTTGATTCCATAGGAAAATATTAATAAACAACTGCAAACAAGTTAAGATATTTTGTAAGATTTTGACTTAATTTGTGTTAGAAACGTGTTAATATGTAAAGAAAGCTGAATAATGAAAGAGATTCTTCAGCGAGAAAGAACTTAACGTAAATCGGAGAGTTTAATGAGTAAGAAAAATAATTCTATAAGAATATCATAGCCGTGAAATAAAGTACCACCAAAATGCGTCTTTTTGCAGGATGAAAATAAAAAACTGTGATTTTTGTTTCGTAGCAGTTGATAGAATCGTATAAAATGCTATAAATAAATCATGTCTTTGTACCATAGAATAAAATATATTGATTTGATTAGTAAGAAATCAAGAAGTCAAAAGGACATCAGAATATCAAGAAATAGTAAACAAGATTATCAATTCATTTCTACAGCAAGAACAAAGAACGGGAATAATTAACGAGATTATCCAATTGACCCGATCAGACTATAAAAGGGGAGGCAACTCGCTCTCGCATTAGTTGTCGGATAAACTCTCGGACCGATCGTGACCAGGCTGTCCAGTCTTCAGTTCGTACCAGTTTCGGACAGGAATAACGTCGACACGATTTAAGGTAACTCCACTTAGCTACAAACCTGTAATTAACTACAGTATGTAAAAACAACATATATATCAGAGTTTCTATTTGATAAATTGACCAGTTATAGTTACATGTTAAATACTAAATCATTTACTTTCGGTATTTATTAGAGCGATGATATTATCTCGAAAAGAACCCTTATTTTTTTCAAATCACACAATCCATTTTCATTTGACAATTTAATAGCTTTGATAACAATAATTGCTTTGTTGGACATTTAATTGTATTTAATGTTGAAACATAATTTTTATCATTCTTGGAGTACGTGTTGTGCGGTTGGACGTGTACTATTGAATAATCCAATCTTTTTTTAAATTTTTTTTTTTTTAAATTTTTTTTGTGTGTTTATTTTGTTTTGAATTTGTTTTGCATGTTTTTTTTGTGGGGGGGGGTCGAACGGTTGTGTCACTCCATGAAAGCTGTCATTTAAAATTAAATAAGAAAAGTAGTCATCATTATAATGATATTCTTTTTAGTATGTTTTATTTTAAAAGATCTTTAATCAATAAACCACAATAAATGTTATGTTCCTTTTTTGTTCTTTTTTCTTCTTAATCTTATTTTGTTTTATTTTAATTTGCCGAAATATTAACGATGATGTATTTGATTTATTTTTTTATACAGAATGGACTCGATATATGTTTTTGTCATCATCGCCGCCATGGCAACTCTCGGACATGCGCAGTTTTCACCAACATGTAAGTCATTCTTTTAATGTCAAAGATTACATGATACGTTAACTAACAGCAGTGACGTCATTCATTGTCATTCCTGACTACATCCGCCATAAGTCAGAAGAAGAATTATCCGCAACCGCCTAATAAGTTTTCAAGTTTTCAATTAGTTACATGTAGCTGTCTACCAGAAGCTGTCCAATAAGCTACCCGTAACTGTTTGATAAGTTTCCCGTAGTTGTCGAATCCGTGGTCATATAGCTGTCTAGTAAGTTACATATAGCTGTCTAGTAAGTTACATATAGCTGTCTAATAAGTTACATATAGCTGTCCAATAAGTTACATATAGCTGTCTAATAAGTTACATATAACTGTCCAATAAGTTACATATAGCTGTCCAATAAGTTACATATAGCTGTCCAATAAGTTACATATAGATGTCCAATAAGTTACATATAACTGTCCAATAAGTTACATATAACTGTCCAATAAGTTACATATAACTGTCCAATAAGTTACATATAACTGTCCAATAAGTTACCTATAACTGTCCAATAAGTTACATATAACTGTCCAATAAGTTACCTATAACTGTCCAATAAGTTACCTATAACTGTCCAATAAGTTACCTATAACTGTCCAATAAGTTACCTATAACTGTCCAATAAGTTACATATAACTGTCCAATAAGTTACATATAACTGTCCAATAAGTTACATATAACTGTCCAATAAGTTACATATAACTGTCCAATAAGTTACCTATACTGTCCAATAAGTTACCTATAACTGTCCAATAAGTTACCTATAACTGTCCAATAAGTTACATATAACTGTCCAATAAGTTACATATAACTGTCCAATAAGTTACATATAACTGTCCAATAAGTTACTTATACCAGTCCAATAAGTTACCTATAACTGTCCAATAAGTTACCTATAACTGTCCAATAAGTTACATATAACTGTCCAATAAGTTACTTATAACTGTCCAATAAGTTACATATACCAGTCCAATAAGTTACATATACCAGTCCAATAAGTTACTTATAACTGTCCAATAAGTTACCTATAACTGTCCAATAAGTTACATATAACTGTCCAATAAGTTACATATAACTGTCCAATAAGTTACTTATAACAGTCCAATAAGTTACCTATAACTGTCCAATAAGTTACCTATAACTGTCCAATAAGTTACATATAACTGTCCAATAAGTTACCTATAACTGTCCAATAAGTTACTATAACTGTCCAATAAGTTACCTATAACTGTCCAATAAGTTACATATAACTGTCCAATAAGTTACCTATAACTGTCCAATAAGTTACATATAACTGTCCAATAAGTTACCTATAACTGTCCAATAAGTTACATATAACTGTCCAATAAGTTACATATAACTGTCCAATAAGTTACCTATAACTGTCCAATAAGTTACCTATATAGCTGTCTAATAAGTTACATATAACAGACCAATAAGTTACATATAGCTGTCCAATAAGTTACATATAACTGTCTAATAAGTTACATATAGCTGTCCAATAAGTTACATATAGATGTCCAATAAGTTACATATAACTGTCCAATAAGTTACATATAGCTGTCCAATAAGTTACATATAACTGTCTAATAAGTTACATATAGCTGTCTAATAAGTTACATATAGCTGTCTAATAAGTTACATATAGCTGTCTAATAAGTTACATATAACTGTCCAATAAGTTACATATAGCTGTCTAATAAGTTACATATAGCTGTCCAATAAGTTACATATAGCTGTCCAATAAGTTACATATAGCTGTCTAATAAGTTACATATAGCTGTCCAATAAGTTACATATAGCTGTCTAATAAGTTACATATAACTGTCCAATAAGTTACATATAGCTGTCCAATAAGTTACATATAACTGTCTAATAAGTTACATATAGCTGTCTAATAAGTTACATATAGCTGTCCAATAAGTTACCTGTAGATGTCCAATAAGTTACCTATAACTGTCCAATAAGTTACCTATAACTGTCCAATAAGTTACCTATAACTGTCCAATAAGTTACCTATAACTGTCCAATAAGTTACCTATAACTGTCCAATAAGTTACATATAACTAGTCCAATAAGTTACTTATAACTGTCCAATAAGTTACCTATAACTGTCCAATAAGTTACCTATAACTGTCCAATAAGTTACTTATACCAGTCCAATAAGTTACCTATAACTGTCCAATAAGTTACCTATAACTGTCCAATAAGTTACCTATAACTGTCCAATAAGTTACCTATAACTGTCCAATAAGTTACCTATAACTGTCCAATAAGTTACCTATAACTGTCCAATAAGTTACCTATAACTGTCCAATAAGTTACCTATAACTGTCCAATAAGTTACCTATAACTGTCCAATAAGTTACCTATAACTGTCCAATAAGTTACTTATACCAGTCCAATAAGTTACCTATAACTGTCCAATAAGTTACCTATACCAGTCCAATAAGTTACCTATAACTGTCCAATAAGTTACCTATAACTGTCCAATAAGTTACTTATACCAGTCCAATAAGTTACCTATAACTGTCCAATAAGTTACCTATAACTGTCCAATAAGTTACTTATACCAATCCAATAAGTTACCTATACCAGTCCAATAAGTTACCTATAACTGTCCAATAAGTTACCTATAACTGTCCAATAAGTTACTTATACCAGTCCAATAAGTTACCTATAACTGTCCAATAAGTTACCTATAACTGTCCAATAAGTTACTTATACCAGTCCAATAAGTTACCTATAACTGTCCAATAAGTTACCTATAACTGTCCAATAAGTTACCTATAACTGTCCAATAAGTTACCTATAACTGTCCAATAAGTTACCTATAACTATCCAATAAGTTACATATAACTGTCCAATAAGTTACCTATAACTGTCCAATAAGTTACATATAACTGTCCAATAAGTTACTTATACCAGTCCAATAAGTTACCTATAACTGTCCAATAAGTTACTATACAGTCCAATAAGTTACTATAAACTGTCAATAAGTTACCTATACGGTCCAATAAGTTACCTATAACTATCCAATAAGTTACCTATAACTGTCCAATAAGTTACCTATAACTGTCCAATAAGTTACCTATACTGTCCAATAAGTTACCTATAACTGTCCAATAAGTTACCTATAACTGTCCAATAAGTTACATATAACTGTCCAATAAGTTACTTATACCAGTCCAATAAGTTACCTATAACTGTCCAATAAGTTACTTATAACTGTCCAATAAGTTACCTATAACTGTCCAATAAGTTACCTATAACTGTCCAATAAGTTACCTATAACTGTCCAATAAGTTACCTATAACTATCCAATAAGTTACCTATAACTGTCCAATAAGTTACCTATAACTGTCCAATAAGTTACTTATACCAGTCCAATAAGTTACCTATAACTGTCCAATAAGTTACCTATAACTGTCCAATAAGTTACCTATACCAGTCCAATAAGTTACATATACCAGTCCAATAAGTTACATATAACTATCCAATAAGTTACATATAACTGTCCAATAAGTTACATATAAGCTGTCCAATAAGTTACCTATAACTGTCTAATAAGTACATATAGTGTCTATAAGTTACATATAGCTGTCTAATAAGTTACATATAGATGTCTAATAAGTTACATCTACGCTGTCAATAAGTTACATATAGCTGTCTAATAAGTTACTATAGCTGTCCAATAAGTTACATATAGACTGTCCAATAAGTTACATATAGCTGTCTAATAAGTTACTATAACTGTCCAATAAGTTACATATAGCTGTCCTAATAAGTTTACATATAGATGTCCAATAAGTTACATATAGCTGTCCAATAAGTTACATATAGCTGTCTAATAAGTTACATATAGCTGTCTAATAAGTTACTATAGCTGTCCTAATAAGTTACATAGACTGTCTAATAAGTTACATATAACTGTCTAATAGTTACATATAACTGTCCAATAAGTACCTATACATGTCCAATAAGTTACCTATAACCGTCCAATAAGTTACCTATAAACTTCCAATAAGTTACCTATAACTGTCCAATAAGTTACCTATAAACTGTCCAATAGTTACTATAACTAGTCCAATAAGTTACCTATACTGTCCAATAAGTTACCTATAACTGTCCAATAAGTTACCTATAACTGGTCCAATAAGTTACTATACCAGTCAATAAGTTACATATAACTGTCCAATAGTTACCTATAAACTGTCGCAAGAAGTTACCTATAACTGTCCAATAAGTTACTTATAACAGTCCAATAAGTTACTATAACCAGTCCAATAAGTTACCTATAACTGTCCAATAAGTTACCTATAACTGTCCAATAAGTTACTTATACCAGTCCAATAAGTTACCTATAACTGTCCAATAAGTTACCTATAACTGTCCAATAAGTTACCTATAACTGTCCAATAAGTTACTTATACCAGTCCAATAAGTTACAATAGCTGTCTAATAAGTTACATATAGCTGTCCAATAAGTTACATATAGCTGTCCAATAAGTTACATATAACTGTCTAATAAGTTACATATAGATGTCTGATAAGTTACATATAGATGTCTGATAAGTTACATATAACTGTCCAATAAGTTACATATATCTGTCCAATAAGTTACATATAGATGTCCAATAAGTTACATATAACTGTCCAATAAGTTACATATATCTGTCCAATAAGTTACATATAACTGTCCAATAAGTTACATATAACTGTCCAATAAGTTACATATAGCTGTCTAATAAGTTACATATAGATGTCCAATAAGTTACATATAGCTGTCCAATAAGTTACATATAACTGTCCAATAAGTTACATATAACTGTCTAATAAGTTACATATAGATGTCTGATAAGTTACATATAGATGTCTGATAAGTTACATATAGATGTCCAATAAGTTACATATAGATGTCCAATAAGTTACATATAACTGTCTAATAAGTTACCTATAACTGTCCAATAAGTTACTTATACCAGTCCAATAAGTTACCTATAACTGTCCAATAAGTTACCTATAACTGTCCAATAAGTTACCTATAACTGTCCAATAAGTTACCTATAACTGTCCAATAAGTTACCTATAACTGTCCAATAAGTTACCTATAACTGTCCAATAAGTTACCTATAACTGTCCAATAAGTTACCTATAACTGTCCAATAAGTTACCTATAACTGTCCAATAAGTTACCTATAACTGTCCAATAAGTTACCTATAACTGTCCAATAAGTTACTTATACCAGTCCAATAAGTTACCTATAACTGTCCAATAAGTTACCTATAACTGTCCAATAAGTTACCTATAACTAGTCCAATAAGTTACCTATAACTGTCCAATAAGTTACCTATAACTGTCCAATAAGTTACCTATAACTGTCCAATAAGTTACTTATACCAGTCCAATAAGTTACCTATAACTGTCCAATAAGTTACCTATAACTGTCCAATAAGTTACTTATACCAGTCCAATAAGTTACATATAACTGTCCAATAAGTTACCTATAACTATCCAATAACGGTACATATAAATGTCCAATAAGTTACCTATAACTGTCCATAAGTTACCTATAACTGTCCAATAAGTTACCTATAACTGTCCAATAAGTTACTTATAACTGTCCAATAAGTTACATATAACTGTCCAATAAGTTACCTATAACTGTCCAATAAGTTACCTATAACTATCCAATAAGTTACATATAACTGTCCAATAAGTTACCTATAACTGTCCAATAAGTTACTTATACCAGTCCAATAAGTTACATATACCAGTCCAATAAGTTACTTATACCAGTCCAATAAGTTACCTATAACTGTCCAATAAGTTACCTATAACTGTCCAATAAGTTACTTATACCAGTCCAATAAGTTACCTATAACTGTCCAATAAGTTACTTATACCAGTCCAATAAGTTACCTATAACTGTCCAATAAGTTACCTATAACTGTCCAATAAGTTACATATAACTATCCAATAAGTTACATATAAAACTTGTCTAATAAGTTATATATGCTGTCCAATAAGTTACATATAGCTGTCCAATAGTACATATGAGTCTATGTTACATATAGCTGTCTCAATAAGTTACATATAGCTGTCTAATAAGTTCATAGAGTCAATAGTACATAAGCTGTCCAATAAGTTACAATAAGCTGTCTAATAAGTTACATATAACTGTCTAATAAGTTCACTATTAGCTGTCTAATAAGTTACATCTCAACTGTCAATAAGTTACCTATAACTGTCTAATAAGTTACATATTAGCTGTCTAATAAGTTACATATAGCTGTCTAATAAGTTAACATATAGATGTCCAATAAGTTACATATAGCTGTCCAATAAGTTACATATAGCTGTCTAATAAGTTTACATATATCTGTCCAATAAGTTACATATATCTGTCTAATAAGTTACATATAGATGTCCAATAAGTTACATATAGCTGTCCAATAAGTTACATATAGCTGTCCAATAAGTTACATATAGATGTCCAATAAGTTACATATAGCTGTCCAATAAGTTACATATAGCTGTCCAATAAGTTACATATAGCTGTCTAATAAGTTACATATAGCTGTCTAATAAGTTACCTGTAGATGTCTAATAAGTTACATATAGCTGTCTAATAAGTTACCTGTAGATGGTCCACTAAGTTACATATAGCTGTCCAATAAGTTTGTTTTTTTTGACATATTAGCTTGTCCAATAAGTTACCATTATAGCTGTCCAATAATGTTACATCTAACTGTCTAATTAATTTACATATAGCTGGGGGTCCTTAATAAGTTACGTATAGCTGTGTAATAAGTTTACAATATCGCTGTCTAATAAGTTACATATAGCTGGTCTAATAAGTTATTATATAGCGTCTAATAAGTTACATATAGCTGTCCAGGTAGAGTTCCATATAGCTGTCTAATAAGTTACCTAAAGCTGTCCAATAAGTTACATATACTGTCCAATAAGTTACCTATAACTGTCCAATAAGTTACTTATACCAGTCCAATAAGTTACCTATAACTATCCAATAAGTTACATATAACTGTCCAATAAGTTACTTATACCAGTCCAATAAGTTACATACAACTGACCAATAAGTTACCTATAACTGTCCAATAAGTTACATATAACTGTCCAATAAGTTACCTATAACTATCCAATAAGTTACTTATACCAGTCCAATAAGTTACATATAACTATCCAATAAGTTACCTATAACTGTCCAATAAGTTACCTATAACTGTCCAATAAGTTACCTATAACTATCCAATAAGTTACATATAACTGTCCAATAAGTTACCTATAACTGTCCAATAAGTTACCTATAACTGTCCAATAAGTTACTTATACCAGTCCAATAAGTTACCTATAACTGTCCAATAAGTTACCTATAACTGTCCAATAAGTTACATCTAACTGTCCAATAAGTTACCTATAACTGTCCAATAAGTTACCTATAACTGTCCAATAAGTTACCTATAACTGTCCAATAAGTTACCTATAACTGTCCAATAAGTTACCTATAACTGTCCAATAAGTTACCTATAACTGTCCAATAAGTTACCTATAACTGTCCAATAAGTTACCTATAACTGTCCAATAAGTTACCTATAACTGTCCAATAAGTTACCTATAACTGTCCAATAAGTTACCTATAACTGTCCAATAAGTTACCTATAACTGTCCAATAAGTTACCTATAACTGTCCAATAAGTTACCTATAACTGTCCAATAAGTTACCTATAACTGTCCAATAAGTTACCTATAACTGTCCAATAAGTTACCTATAACTGTCCAATAAGTTACCTATAACTGTCCAATAAGTTACCTATAACTGTCCAATAAGTTACCTATAACTGTCCAATAAGTTACCTATAACTGTCCAATAAGTTACCTATAACTGTCCAATAAGTTACCTATAACTGTCCAATAAGTTACCTATAACTGTCCAATAAGTTACATATAACTATCCAATAAGTTACATATAACTGTCCAATAAGTTACATATAGCTGTCTAATAAGTTACATATAGCTGTCTAATAAGTTATATGCTGTCTAATAAGTTTACATATAGATGTCCAATAAGTTCATATAGCTGTCTAATAGTTACATATACTGTCCTAATAGTTACATATAGCTGTCCAATAAGTTACATATAGCTGTCTAATAAGTTACATATAATGTCCAATAAGTTACATATAGCTGTCTAATAAGTTACATATAAGTCAATAGTTACATATATTCCAATAAGTTACATATGCTGTCCAATAAGTTACGATATACTGTTCTAATAAGTTACATATAGCTGTCTAATAAGTTTAATATAGCTGTCCATAAGTTACATATAGCTGTCTAATAAGTTACATATAGATGTCTAATAAGTTACATATGCTGTCTAATAAGTTACATATAGCTGTCCAATAAGTTAATATATGCTGTCTCAATAAGTTACATATACTGTCAATAAGTTACATATAGATGTCCAATTACATAGATTCAATACATATAGCTGTCCAATAAGTTACTAAGCTGTCCATAAGTTACATATAGCTGTCCAATAAGTTACATATAGCTGTCTAATAAGTTAATATAGACTGTCTAATACGTTAATGCTGTCCTAATAGTTACATATAGCTGTCTAATAAGTTAATATAGCTGTCTATAAGTTACATATAGCTGTCTAATAAGTTACATATAGCTGTCCAAAAGTTACATATAGCTGTCCTAATAAGTTACATATAGGGTCTATAAGTTACCAAAAATAAGCTGTCTAATAGTTACATATAACTGTCAATAAGTTTACATTAGCTGTCTAATAAGTTACATATAGCTGTCCAATAAGTTACATAAGCTGTCTAATAGTTAATATAGTGTCTAATAAGTTACATATAGCTGTCCTAATACTATAGTGTAAATAATATGCTGTCCAATAAGTTACATATAGCTGTCAATAGTTAAATATAGCTGTCTAATAAGTTACATATAGCTGTCCAATAAGTTACATATAGCTGTCTAATAAGTTACATATACTGTCAATAAGTTACATATAGTGTCAATAAGTTACATATAGATGTCCAATAAGTTACATATATAGCTGTCCAATAAGTTACATATAGCTGTCCAATAAGTTACATATAGCTGTCCAATAAGTTACATATAGCTGTCTAATAAGTTACATATAGCTGTCCAATAAGTTACATATAGCTGTCCAATAAGTTACATATAGCTGTCTAATAAGTTACATATAGCTGTCTAATAAGTTACATATAGCTGTCTAATAAGTTACATATAGCTGTCCAATAAGTTACATATAGCTGTCCAATAAGTTACATATAGCTGTCTAATAAGTTATATATAACTGTCCAATAAGTTACATATAGCTGTCCAATAAGTTACATATAGCTGTCCAATAAGTTATGTATACCAGTCCAATAAGTTACATATAGATGTCCAATAAGTTACATATAGCTGTCTAGTAAGTTACATATAGCTGTCCAATAAGTTAAATATAGCTGTCCAATAAGTTACATATAGATGTGTAATAAGTTACATATAGATGTCCAATAAGTTACATATAGATGTGTAATAAGTTACATATAGATGTCTAATAAGTTACATATAGCTGTCCAATAAGTTATGTATAGCTGTCTAATAAGTTACATATAACTGTCCAATAAGTTACATATAGATGTCTAATAAGTTACATATAACTGTCCAATAGGTTACATATAACTGTCCAATAAGTTACATATAACTGTCCAATAAGTTACATATAACTGTCCAATAAGTTACATATAGCTGTCTAATAAGTTACATATAGCTGTCCAATAAGTTACATATAGCTGTCTAATAAGTTACATATAGCTGTCTAATAAGTTACATATAGCTGTCTAATAAGTTACATATAGCTGTCTAATAAGTTACATATAGCTGTCCAATAAGTTACATATAGCTGTCCAATAAGTTATGTATAGCTGTCTAATAAGTTACATATAACTGTCCAATAAGTTACATATAGCTGTCTAGTAAGTTACATATAGCTGTCCAATAAGTTAAATACTGTCCATATACAACTGTCCAATGAAGTACATATAGCTGTCCACGATATTACATATAGCTGTCCAATAAGTTACATATGCTGTCCCATAAGTTACCTATGCTTGCCCAATAAGTTACATATAGCTGTCCCTATGTTCATATACTGTCCAATAAGTTACATATAGCTGTCCATAAGTTACTGAGCTGTCTAATACTTACCATATACCGCTGTCCAATAAGTAACCTATAGATGTCCAATAAGTTACATATAGCTGTCTAATAAGTTACATATAACAGACCAATAAGTTACCTATGGCTGTCCAATAAGTTACATATAGATGTCCAATAAGTTACATATAGCTGTCTAATAAGTTACATATAACAGACCAATAAGTTACATATGGCTGTCCAATAAGTTACATTAGCTGTCTATAAGTTACATATATTGTCCAATAAGTTACATATAGCTGTCCAATAAGTTACATTTAGCTGTCCAATAAGTTACATATAGCTGTCTAATAATTCATATAGACGTCCATAAGTTACATATAGCTGTCTAATAATTACATATAACTGTCCAATAAGTTACATATAACTGTCTAATAAGTTACATATAGCTGTCTAATAAGTTACATATAGCTGTCCAATAAGTTACATATAGCTGTCCAATAAGTTACATATAGCTGTCTAATAAGTTACATATAGCTGTCTAATAAGATACATATAGCTGTCTAATAAGTTACATATAGCTGTCTAATAAGTTACATATAGCCGTCCAATAAGTTACATATAACTGTCTGATAAGTTATATATAACTGTCCAATAAGTTACATATAGATGTCCAATAAGTTACATATAGCTGTCTAATAAGTTACATATAGCTGTCCAATAAGTTACATATAGCTGTCCAATAAGTTACATATGGATGTCTAATAAGTTACATATAGCTGTCCAATAAGTTACATATAGCTGTCTAATAAGTTACATAACTGTCAAGTTACATATAGCTTCTAATAATACAGCTGTCCAATAAGTTACATATAACTGTGCCAATAAGTTACATATAGCTGTCTAATAAGTTACATATAGCTGTCTCAATAAGTTACATATAGCTGTCCAATAAGTTAATATAGCTGTCTAATAAGTTACACTATAGACTGCCAATAAGTTACATATAGCTGTCTAATAAGTTACATATAGCTGTCTAATAAGTTACATATACTGTCCAAGTAAGTTACATGCAATAAGTTACATATAAGTACAATAAGTCTTGGTCCTAATAAGTACCATATAGCTGTCCATAAGTTACATATAGCTGTCTAATAAGTACATATAACAGACCAATAAGTTACATATAGCTGTCTAAGTAATTACATATAGCTGTCTAATAGTTACATATAGCTGGTCCAATAAGTTACATATGCTGTCTAATAAGTTACATATAGCTGTCTAATAAGTTACATATACTGTCCATAAGTTACATATAGCTGTCATAATCTATAGCTGTCCAATAGTTACATATAGCTGTCCAATAAGTTATAACAACCATAGTATATGGCTGTCCCTATAAAGTTACATATAGCTGTCCAATAAGTTACATATAGCTGTCTAATAAGTTACATATAGCTGTCTAATAAGTTACCTGTAGATGTCCAATAAGTTACATATAACTGTCTAATAAGTTACATATAGCTGTCTAATAAGTTACATATAGCTGTCTAATAAGTTTATCATATAGCTGTCTAATAAGTTACATATACTGTCCTAATAAGTTACATATAGCTGTCCAATAAGTTATTTTAGCTGTCTATAAGTTACATATACACTGTCCAATAAGTTACATATAGATGTCCAATAATTACATATAGCTGTCCAATAAGTTACATATAACTGTCCAATAAGTACATATAGCTGTCCCAATAGTTACATATGTGTCCAATAGTTACATATAGCTGTCCAATAAGTTACATAGTGTCTATCAGTTCATAGCTGTCCAATAAGTTACATATAGCTGTCCCGTGAGTTACATATAGCTGTCCAATAAGTTACATATAGCTGTCCCGTGATTTACATATAGATGTCCAATAAGTTACATATAGATGTCTGATAAGTTACATGTAGCTGTCTAATAATTACATATAGCTGTCCAATAAGTTACATATAACTGTCCAATAAGTTACATATAGCTGTCCAATAAGTTACATATAACAGACCAATAAGTTACCTATGGCTGTCCAATAAGTAACCTATAGATGTCCAATAAGTTACATATAGCTGTCCAATAAGTTACATATAACTGTCCAATAAGTTACATATAGCTGTCCAATAAGTTACATATAGCTGTCCAATAAGTTACATATATATGTATAATAAGTTACATATAGCTGTCCAATAAGTTACATTTAGCTGTCTAATAAGTTACATATAGCTGTCTAATAAGTTACATATAGCTGTCCAGTGAGTTACATATAGCTGTCTAATAAGGTACATATAGATGTCCAATAAGTTACATATAGCTGTCTAATAAGTTACATATAGCTGTCTAATAAGTTAACATATAGCTGTCCAATAAGTTACATATAGCTGTCCAATAAGTTACATATAGCTGTCTAATAAGTTACATATAGCTGTCTAATAAGTTACATATAGCTGTCCAATAAGTTACATATAGCTGTCTAATAAGTTACATATAACAGACCAATAAGTTACATTTAGCTGTCTAATAAGTTACATATAGCTGTCTAATAAGTTACATATAACTGTCCAGTGAGTTACATATAGCTGTCTAATAAGGTACATATAGCTGTCTAATAAGTTACATATAGCTGTCCAGTGAGTTACATATAGCTGTCTAATAAGGTACATATAGATGTCCAATAAGTTACATATAGCTGTCTAATAAGTTACATATAGCTGTCTAATAAGTTACATATAGCTGTCCAATAAGTTACATATAGCTGTCTAATAAGTTACATATAACTGTCCAATAAGTTACCTATACCGTCCAATAAGTTACCTTAAACATGTCCAATAAGTTACCTATAACTGTCCATAAGTTACCTATAACTGTCCCATAAGTTACTTATACCAGTCCAATAAGTTACCTATAACTGTCCAATAAGTTACCTATAACTGTCCAATAAGTACCTATAACGTCCAATAAGTTACCTATACCTGTCCAATAAGTTACATATACTGTCCAATAAGTTACATATAACGTCCCAATAAGTTACCTATACCAGTCCAATAAGTTACCTATAACTGTCCAATAAGTTACTTATACCAGTCCAATAAGTTACCTATAACTATCCAATAAGTTACTTATAACTGTCCAATAAGTTACCTATAACTGTCCAATAAGTTACATATAACTGTCCAATAAGTTACTTATACCAGTCCAATAAGTTACCTATAGCTGTCCAATAAGTTACATATAGCTGTCTAATAAGTTACATATAGCTGTCCAATAAGTTACATATAGCTGTCTAATAAGTTACATATAGCTGTCCAATAAGTTACATATAGATGTCCAATAAGTTACATATAGCTGTCTAATAAGTTACATATAGCTGTCTTATAAGTTACATATAGCTGTCTAATAAGTTATCTGTAACTGTCAAGAAGGTGTACACTATTTTGGCAGTAGCAGGTAATTCGACGGCTGTAGGGTTGCTTCGCAATATCATAGTTTCCACATAACTTTGTGGAAGTTATCTCCCTTCCACAAACAAAACATGATATATTGAAAGTTTTATCAAATATTTTTATGACTAATCTGCCTCTCGATTCGGATTACCTTTTTTGTAGAGACTATGAAAAATCTTCTGCTAAAATAATGTAGATGTAAGCTAGGGATGATGCATAAACTTTTACTTAGTTAACACAGAGTTGTGTCCCTTGTCATTAGAGTTATCTCCCCTGCTTAAAGATTGCTCTCTCTCCCCTCAGTGACGGTGAACAGCTGTACAGCCAGCAAGCTCCAGTTGACGTTAGACAACGCCGCGGACGGCGGGATCATCTACATCCAGGGACAGACATCCGCTTGTAAACAGACAACCAGTTCTTCGTCTACCGTACACGAGTTCGACTTCGCCTCATGTGGTATATCGTGGGTACGTGGCTCTCATTTTTGCAAAAGGTGTAGGGAGTGTAATGTCAACAGAGGCGGTAACCTTTTTTGCTATGACATTTACAGTTATTATAAATTACAGCGCGTTTTAGATTTCCTGAAAAACTTCTAACGACATCACCGAGGTAGTTCATGGCTTAAATAATATCACCGTTATTTCCGGTTTACAGGCGAGTTCGTTTAAGATGATCGTCCAGAAGAAGGCGCTGTATCAGACCGGGGACGACAAACAGATCCCGATCATGTGTATCATGGATCTCGCAGACCTGACTGTCGCCAACAATGTCAACGCCTTGTAAGCCAATCAGCATAAACCACTCTAAATTATGTAAATTAGCTCGCTCTTGATATTGAACTTTACATATGAAACTGAATGTTTGATGTAACTCTCGTCTGCTTGTGCTCCGTATGATAAACACATCAATTTTATTTTCTAAAGACCTATAACTATTCCAATCCTATATTATTTTAAAAGTTATTTCAATTAAGTCACTACCATTCTGGTGAAGAAGTATTAATTGAGTTGGAGACAAAAACAGACTCAGAATTATGTTACAAACTGTTGCTTTTTATTTAAAATAAATGATATCTTTTCATTTTACAATGCTGTTTTTCATCTTTGACCTGAATCTGCCCTACGGTTTCACCTCTGACCTTTGACGCCAATACATGTCACGTGACTTTTTTGTCCTCCAGGGACAAAGATGATGATGCTGGTCAGAATTTGACCGTGAAGCCGACAGCTTCCATGAAGCTGTACCGATCTGGAATAGACATCGCAGGCAGCAGTGTCCAGCTTACAGACTCCCTTACGATGAGTATCGAACTAGACGCCGAGTTTCAGGGTAGGTGTGCGGGTAACCCGGATGTAATTTGACTTTGAAGAAATAATAGTGTATGTATCTCATGTAGAGGACATTTATTCAGAGTAGGTTATTAGTTAGGCTTTAATCCAGGCAGTAGATTATTTTGTTATATTGAAAATAAAAGTATAAAAAAAGTCCATTTAAAAAAAAAAATTAAAAAAAATGGCGTCCTATTTGTAAGCGACCTTTTATCGATTATACTGTTATGCATACCAATGTATATTTCCTGTGTTGATATGCTGAAAAAATTGTGCAATCTTTATTATCATTGAAAGCTGACTTCGATATCATCGCTAAGGATTGTACAGCGTCAACCATATCCATCATAGAATCGGCGTAAGTTTAAATAAATTTCAGCGATCATGAACTAATTATGTACGTCATCAGAAATTTCACCAATCATGTACGTCATCAGAAATTAACCAATCATGTACGTCACCAGTAATTCCACCGATCGTGTACGTCATCAGAAATTTCACCAATCATGTACGTCATTAGAGATTTACTGATCATGTACGTCATTAGAGATTTCACCGATCATGTACGTCAACAGTAATTTCACCAATCATGTACGTCACCAGTAATTTCACCAATCATGTACGTCATCAGAAATTTCACCAATCATGTACGTCATCAGAAATTTCACCAATCATGTACGTCATCAGAAATTTCACCAATCATGTACGTCATCAGAAATTTCACCAATCATGTACGTCACCGGAAATTTCACCAATCATGTACGTCATCAGAAATTTCACCAATCATGTACGTCATCAGAAATTTCACCAATCATGTACGTCATCAGAAATTTTACCGATCATGTACGTCATCAGAAATTTCACCGATCATGTACGTCATCAGAAATTTCACCGATCATGTACGTCATCAGTAATTTCACCAATCATGTACGTCACCGGAAATTAAAATAAATGAACATGGCACCATTGAAGCAAATGACCTGCGTTCATACCAACATGAATGCAAAATAATCCTTCGTTTAATATTTGAATTTCTATATCATACTTAAAATATAAGTAACAGACCATAGTTATTGCAGAAAAAATCCCTTCTTGAATTCAAATTCAGAAGAAAAATGACTTTGATGATACTTTTATCACAAGATGCGCTGCTGACACCGACTTGTTTCCGGAGTTTACCAAACCCGCCCAGGGTTACCTTGCCAACAGCTTTGGGGCCTTCCGAACGACTGACCTAAACGGGGGATCTGTTGCCATGACGTTCTCGTGCACGTTGACCGTGTGTGCAGGGTCATGCGCAGCGGTATGTAACTATAAATAACATGCTCCTCATTCCTCGCATGACTGAACAACAAGTTTGAAATTTATGTCAATAGATAAGAATAATTCATGTTTTTCATTCAACCTTGCCACTAAATGCGTATCCTCTATTCTCCTCTACAACGATAGTGGACGCCTTAATAAAGATATATGCATGACGTTATTTTAGTATGTTATGTGAAGTTATTTAGTACAATAGAAATACTTAGTGAATTCACACACATAAATGTGATTCTAACTTAACAAAGATAAAATAAGGTCAAACTTATAACATATATACTGTGCAAGAAGGTTACCCAATGATCAAGCAAGGGTCTTAAATTCACTTATTCAGTCACAAATTGTCAATTTGTCAGATTCAGAATTTCATTGGACATTTATGAATATATTTCGATATTCAGAAGTAAATAGGACAACTTAGATAAATATTCCATATTCGGTATTATACTTCCTACAGACCACCTGTCCCAGTGGTGACGGTTATGGACGTAAAAAGCGAGGAATCTCGAAGAGACAAGCCAACCCCTCTCCCGCCATTGATGACATCAGCGTTGGTACCACCGTTACCATAGCAGCAGAAGAGGTCATCCTTCAAAGTACGTATCACTTTATTGTTAAATTGCGTGGAGCTCACGATTATTTGATAATTAACACAAACAAAACCTCATTTGATAAGTTTCATTATAAACGTTGATCTCATTAACTGTGATACTATGCTGAAATTGTCATTTTGTTTCCTTCCTTTCCTCTACTTTTCTTTGTCATTTTTGTTTCACTCCTTCCTTTCCTCTATTTTTTTGTCCTTTTTTTTTACTCCTTATTTTCCTCTACTTTTCTTTGTCATCTCTTCATTCCCCCATTTTCTCTACATTTCTGTCATTGTGTTTTCATTCCTTCCTTTCCTCTACTTTTCTTTTTCGTTTTTTCATTCCTTCCTTTCCTCTACTTTTCTTGTTCGTTCTTTCATTCCTTCATTTCATCTTCTTTTCGCTGACATTGTGTTTCAGTCGTTCCTTCCCTCTACTTTTATTTGTCATCTCTTCATTCCTTCAATTCCTTTCCTCTAATTTCTTTGTGATCGTTTCATTCCTTCGTTTCCTCTACTTTTACACCGATTTCTTCAGTGTGTATTGTATCGTCCTTTCCTCTACTTCAGCTCCTGACGATGATACAGATGTCTGTATGAACAGAGCAGGATTCATCGCTGGTCTCATCATTACCATCCTCGCCCTTATCGTCGTCATGGCAATCGCCGTCTACATGAGTAGAAAATATCAGGAGAAGAAAGGCGCTCTCAACAAACTCAACGGTGGAATGACGTCAGTCGCTATGGGATGAACTTTGACCCCTGACCCTTGACTTGTTATAATTTTACCAGGATTTCGGTATAAATCTGTGAAGCTTGTAAGATCACATTAAAGCAACGTAATGACTTTCTGTTGTTGTTGTTGTTGTTGTTGTTATGACGACGTTTTTGTGTGTGATATGATTAAGTACGACTAACTAAGCTCACTCCTTTGTCAGCTCCGAAGTCCAATGTTTCAATTACGAAAACTTGGCTCTACGATATTGACATTTAAGTCTCTAAATTGTTCTTAATTGGGTCATCTGCTTGTTTTGACAAAAGTAAATTAAAAACAAACTTTATTTTTCAAATAACACCAGTTACAATTCTGATATCATCATTATAACTGACCATATTTTTTTGAAATTTCTAATACTCGGTATCACCTACAGCCTGAATGTGAACTAGGCGTCCTGACTCCAGCTCATTGATATCATATACTCTTTAAAATATTTCCAGATAGAAAATTTAGTCTGATCCACGAATTAAGCGTGTTGATTCCACCAAAGCCATCACGATGTCAGCTGAGTCTCTCTTAACTCGTTTCGAAAAAAAACAATGTTTCAGATATTTTCTGGAAATTTAACTGTTTCTATTACGTGCACTAATTTTCACTGCGGAGTGATACATTCACAAGTAGGACAACCGTCTCCATCATCAACGTAACCATGGAGACAGTCCTTGTTGCAGACTGGCTTTTCACAATGTTCTTTCACTGGTGCAGGGTCTGAAACAATGAAAATAATTCTATTTAAACCATGGACCTAAAGGATTATACAAAAATGATATACTTGTATAAATTATTTGTTTAATCTTAAGATCTTGTTAACTGTCAGTTAGTGACATTTGTCGAGGTGTAATGTTGGGTGTATGTACACGGCTTGAATGTATTAACCGAGAGGCTGGCTTCATAAGTTGGTATAACTTGTGCTTGATCCTTTTCACCGATTTTGGTTAATGAAATATGTTAAAGTCAAAGTAAAGTCAGGCTGCTTGGAATAGATCACCCGTAAGACCTTGGAGCAAGATCGATCGAAAAAATGCATTTTGTCATTTTTAATTTTATAATATAAGTAATATTCTACAGAATATATCAATATGTTGTTTTAAAAAGTAACAGTGAATGTGTGTGTTTTAGCAGTAATATATAGTTTATTTTAAATGACATATTTTTGAAAATAACGAGCTATATTAGATAAAGGAGATTTCCTCTTGATATATATATTAGATAAAGTCTTGTTATAACAGAGACCTTTGGTGATAAGGATTTCAGAGCTAAAAACCTTAAGACTCATTAGTATATCTTAAATAATATTTGACCCTTCGAAAACACAATAGGTAAGGTCGCAACGGAGAATCTTATGTTACTGAAGAAAAAGATAGAGATCAAAGACGGATATCATACTTACTACATTTACACAATGGACATCCTCTTTCGTCCATCACGTTACCATAGTGACAGTAAACCATACAAACAGGCCCACAATCCACTTCGTCAGTACTGGTTCCTGTCAAAATGAAAGTAACGAATCTATTATAAGCATTACGAGTTAAATAGCCTCAAAGAACAGTAAAGGAACTTTCTAATTCCACATCAACATTCCTTCATGATGATTTACAATTCCTCTTAAGTTACCAACAAACCCCCGCCTGGTTAACTGTCTGAATGTCTCTGGGTTAAGGCAGTTTTCCGGTAATTTCCGGTAGATTTCGTTTGTTCCCGGTTTCTGAGAATATGCTACTTACCATACACGAATGAGAGGCTGATGAAGACGAGAATTACGAGGAATGAGTTCATGTTGTCAGACTGTATCAGTGTAATTATGAAGATAGGGTATGTTAATGTCTATTTATAACAACTATATATCATATCGCTATCTGGATTATTGACGTCATTGTTACGATAACGCATCCAGATGATAATGTTGAGCACACCCCTGGACAAGACCTACGGAAGACCGTATGTTATATATATAAAATATACAATTGCGAGACAAGTTATCAAGTTGTATTAATCACAGTTGTTGGTCCGAATGGAAGCGCGCGACTCAGGGGTCTTAATGTGGGAGGAAACCCACGTGGTCAGGCATACATTTCCACGTCCGATCGGGGAATCGAACGCCGGTCGTCTAGGTGAAAGGCTATTGGGATCTGTTAGCTATTTATAGAAAACATAATGCATGGTCCGTTCGCTCCTTTTGACGGGAGTTCTATACGATATTTCAAATCTCGTGACAAATTTGACGTAATTTGCTTCTTCAAACAGACAGCCTCGACGTGAATAATAATGTAGAAAGAGAAAACGTCTTAAAATCCCCATAAATGAAAGACTACTATCGTATATGGTTGTGTTACACTAGAACTGGCCGTATTATAGACATATCAGACATGCTCTCTCTCTCTCTCTCTCTCTCTCTCTCTCTCTCTCTCTCTCTCTCTCTCTCTCTCTCTCTCTCTCTCTCTCTCTCTCTCTCTCTCTCTCTCTCTCTCTCGCTCAGTCAGTTATGTTCGATGCTTATTGGTATGCATAGAGGTTCCGATGTCACCACAATACTTCTCATTTTGAGAATGAAACTTGACTCAGATTTGACCTGGATTTATATGGCGGATGTCGTCGTGATCTATATTTGTATGGCGGGTGTCGTCGTGACCTAGATTTGTATGGCGGGTGTCGCCGTGACCTAGATTTGTATGACGGGTGTCGTCGTGACCTAGATTTGTATGGCGGGTGCCACCGTGACCTAGATTTGTATGGCGGGTGTCGTCGAAGAAAAACAAGACGCTAACCTTTCCGAAACACCTGGTCTTCTTCACCTTGTACTTTTCAAGTCTCTCCTTGTAGATGTTTTTTTTTTTTTATTTTACCCTCGTTTTGAAGAGTTATGGTTTGAATGTCGGTATCGCTCGATTATTTCATTGTTGTCAACGGACATGTAAAAACGACATATAGATAACTTTTGTATATCGAATGCTTCACTCGTAAAAGTGTATGATTAAGTAAATTTGGGCAACTGATTTGAATAAGATGAATATATTTTTTTTCATATATAACAGAAATATTGGATTTTTGTGTGACGTTTCGTTGACTTAACGCAATCATTTTATCAGAAAAAAAGACCAGTAAGTCATAGCTGTGTACACTATACGATTTCAAATGTCTTTTCAGTGACATTTAAATCTAATATATAAATAGATGATAGATATTGCAAATATCGATTTGAATATCAACTGTTTAAAACCTTATTATAGAAATGCGAGTGTCTCTAGGCCCACTCGGCTCGATTTAGAACTGGTCCGCTATGTTAAAACAAGATGGCTTCCCTTTTACCCGATTGGTTTTGTGTCTCCCTCTGTCAACACCTTTGGCGTTGTCAAGTCAACATATCGTATGTCACAAATTACGCCAAAACAATGCAACACAAAATATGAAAATGTATATTTAAAAAAGAAACAATCAAAAAATATACATAATCTACATAGTCAACACATTAAGTCATTACCCTCTGTTTACAAATATGCAATCATACACAAAGCATGCTAGATATATATACAGTTTTATACACTCTCTCACCTGTACAAATATAATCTTTTTGTGACGTCACAATGAATAATACGATGACGTCAAAGCAAATGGTGTCCCATCACATCCTTATAACAATCTACTTCTGTTTAAAATACAGGTGTTAAAACTCGTTATAGAAATATACGGTGTATGCTTTACTGTATAATATGAAATAAGTAGGTAATTCAATGACTTATAAATAACGAAGTACAAATGTACATACAAATCTAAAATTGTTGTTTTTCTTTTGGAGTTTTTTTTAACAACTGCGAAAATAGCGAATGATTGTACGTCACGAAGTACAGTAATACATACCAGAATATTAATTTAATTATCCAAATTAAATTAAAATTCAAGTATTTTTTAACATATTTAATGTAAACAAAAAAATATATCAAAAAGTTTGCACATATCTGGTAAAGCTGGACAAGGTATTAGATTAATTTCTATACCAAGTTCTGCTCCTTCTATGGAAACTATGTAATTATATGCAATGTATTTATTAATTGTGTGTGACCCGTTGTTACACACGTGTGACCCGTTGTTACACACGTGTGACCTGTTGTTACACACGTGTGACCTCTTGCTACACACGTGTGATCTGTTGTTACACATATACGTGTATACCAGGGCCTTGTAGAGAAGGCAATATGTTATCAATAGATCGAATAAAATTATTGTTTATTTATTTGCTGGGTTAATCGCCCCATAAACAGCCAGGGTAATTTTGCGGTGAGGTCTCCTTGCAGTAGTTCGTGACTACCAATGAGCAACATACGGGAGGCCCGTCACATGTCATCTACAACAATTAGAGTAAAGTTTCTCGCCCAAGGACACAACCACGTAAAACCAGACCCACCCGTTTCTCAGCTTCCCGAGAAACACAAAACCATTATTATACATTACAGATTATGTAGCAAGTATAAACGTAAGGTAAATGGCTGAGAAACTCGAAAAATCAACCAACCGGTCACTCTCTGGGTTTTAATTCCGTTTTCCCTTCTTGCCATTCTTAATTTATCCGAAAATGCAAAATGATGATTTCCTCTTTTTAATTTTTATATATTATTGCTTTTTTAATATAATTGGTTATTTCAACATGACCGTGTAGTCGAGTCAATTTCTAGAGGCCAAACATAGGAAATATAATCTAAATCTCCAACACTGTGATTGGTCTACATAATTGTTTGTGATACGTGTTCCTAGTTTCAATTGTCTGTACTGTCCATTGAAATAAGATGCTCGGACTGAAATAAAAGAAATTCAAACTATTCGCAATATTACGTCACAATAACGGTATCTCCGTTTCCTTGGAGACTGGTGTCAGCCTCCGTATCAGCTGGTGCTAGTTTGGGGTCCGTGTCTCCCTTGTACCAGCTCAGAAGCTCTTCCATCGTCTGCGGTAACTCCCTCCCGTTCGTTTCTGGCAACATCAGCATCCCGACGTTTACTAATAGGGATCCGACCCCGAAAATCACCCCCGGGGCCCAGAACGCCCGACGAGCCTGCAAGGAATATAAATCTCATTATAGCTGTTTATGAAGTAATACAAACATCAATATAAAATGGTGGGTAATTTCTGTCGTGAATGTTTGGTTTCGGCTGGCATTCACACTTTCCATGAATGCCAGCTGAAGGCAGTTCGCTGTTAAATGACATTTAGAATGACGTCAACTTCAAATGTGACGCCAGCTTTCTGGGATTTTAATATTATATCATGGGCGCCTTGTGTTTAAATTTGTGTTAGAAACGTTAAAATCATTCAATTTCGAAATTGAGGCGATACTATTTATCACTTCCATACTTTATTCTTGTCAGTTCATTAATTAAAATATCGCGATGCCGAAGTAAGTAAATACATTTCTCATTTTTCTTTTTCGTGATCTCCTTCTTCAAATTACGTATTTTCATTTTCAAACGACCAATAATAAAAAAACAGAACTAACCAAGACATCGACGTATGGGGACAACATCCCTCCGAGTCGGGCTGCGGCGGAGGCGGTTCCTAGACCAGCATTCCTGAAAATAAAATACATCGTCAGAAGTATGAATAATTAAACGAATGAAGTAAAAAACGTACCAGTCAAATCTAGAAATCGGAATCAGAGAATAAACTGCTTCACAGGTAACATGAAGTAAAAGTCTAGATACTTCGTTATATATCCGTTAATTATTCACGAAATTTTGTGTTGAATGAAAATAAAATTTGAGCGTTAAATATAATGTATGTAGTATGTAATGTGATTATTCCTTATCTATGTAAACTCACCTGAGGTTTGTGGGATTAACTCACCTGAGATTTGTGGGATTAACTCACCTGAGATTTGTTGGATTAACTCACCTGAGATTTGTTGGATTAACTCACCTGGGATTTGTGGGATTATCTCACCTGGGATTTGTGTGATTTACTCACCTGGGATTTGTGGGATTAACTCACCTGAGATTTGTTGGATTAACTCACCTGGGATTTGCGGAATTAACTCACCTGAGATTTGTGGGGTAAATTTCCGGGGTATATAGACCCATCGTTGTCCACGAGGCTGTGATGGCGAACTTCCCCAGGAAATTAAATATAATGGAAAATATGTTTGCTATCCCAGCATCATCTGGAAATGTAAATTAATTTATCTTTTCATAAAATAAAACATCTTACTATAATGTTGCTAATCATGTAGATTATTTTGACATCTACATGATAAAAACGATCCTTCACTCGTATCAAAATATCTAAAAGAAAACTCTTAAAACTATATGTCGTGGTAAATGTCTATTCTTATGTTTGTTCCATACTCAGTCTGTTATAGTTTTCACAAGAATATAAGATTACAGGTGCGTGAAGTCTATCTATGGCGCCACCTACTTATCTTTGAATATATCGTCTACTCATAATTTGGTTTATTTTGTTTAACGTCCTATTAACAGCCAGGGTCATTTAAGGACGTGCCAGGTTTTGGAGGTGGAGGAAAGTCGGAGTACCCGGAGAAAAACCACCGACCTATGGTCAGTACCTAGCAAATGGCCCGAAAGAGTTCGAACTCACAACCCAGAGGTGGAGGGCTAGTGATAAAGTGTCGGGACTTTTAACCACTCGGCCATCGCGGCCCCTATCCAGCTTTTATTGATCTCTTGTACACATTTTCCTTGATTTTTTAAGTATGTAAGTTTCTGTGCCGTACGTGTCAACGTCATTCTTGGAACAGCCTAACGTCTTTTAAATGTTTGCTTCTTACGAGACAAGAAATTAAGGCTGAAATGAAGCTGATTGCCTTCATAGTCTTATGAATATAGAAAATTTCATGCAATATTGATTTTCGGATTTAAAGCTGAAAAGTAAATATGGACTTGAAATGTCATGTTTGTTCATTACAAACAATCATTAAAATTTATGTAACAAATGATATGTAATTTGTCAATTTTTACGAGAGAATAAAGAAATAACCCATTACAGATTGAAATATAAAAACATGGAATTCAAATTCGATTTCAAAATTCATTATCGTAGTCGAGATCAATACAGTGTTTGCATTAAACGCTGGGTGGCCTTGTGTAAACAAGTTTGAAATAACCATTACAACTGTGAAAAAAACAAAAACAATGTATACGTCACTTCCGGTATACAGATACGAACCATCTGGCAATTTCATGACGACAGAAAGGATAAGAGCGACCCCGGCGAGAGTGTGGAAAAGGATGGACGACTTCTTCCTTCCTATCCTACAAGTATAAACATACAATTACTGCCTTTCTATGAGGGACACGTGAGTATTTATTAACCTATAATAATACTATTAGAAATATGTAAGGACAAAACATCAGGAGCAAAAAAACTTATACTGCATCTCCGTTTACCGTCGATATCATTGTACTCGCGAGATAGGTTGATAAATCGGGAATATATCTCAATTTAGAGGATTCATCATTACACTAACACAAGTATTATATTCTATTTATCACATAATTCGACGGTCTTGCTTACATTGTATTTGCAATTTTCTCCTTTTTTTTGCGAAAACAGCACATTTTTACTACCGGGACAGTAACGTGACGTCGTTTATAAATGACGTCACACAAGTTTCCATATTGAAAAAAAATATATATCAATAAATAAATATATCTTGGTTATTTTGAGTACCTGTTAATGAGAAGCCAAACCGCCACGCCTGCTGGGATCTCTAAAGCCCCGTTGATGAGGAAGTTGAAGTACCTGTCTGTTGACAGGGTTACCGAGGACAGGTACAAACCGTAGTACGTCAGACTGTTGATAAACCTGTGGTGAAATTCAAATCATAGTCCGTATCAAATAAGTTAGATTGTTGATTAACAGGAGAGGAAACAAATTATAACTCATATCAGATAAATTACGTTAGGCTGTTATTTAACGTGTGGAAATCAAATATAGTTTATGTCAGATAAGTTAGCCTGTTGATTAATCTGGGAAGAAACAAATTATAGCTCATATCAGATAAATTAAATTAAACTGTTAATTAACATGTGGAAATCAAATATAGTTTATTTCAGATAAGTTATGATTAACTAGGGAAGAAACTAATTATAGCTCATAGCAGATAAATTACATTAGACTTTTATTTAAAATGTGGAAATCAAATATAGTATATTTCAGATAAGTTAGACGGTTGAAAAACCGGACAGTGGACACGTATAGTCTATACCAGATAAGTTGATGGATATGCAGGAATAACCTTGAAATGAGACAAATATATTGCTTTCCTTAGAGTGGGTTGTCTCTGGATGCGATTTAAATGTATGCGACCTCGTTTCCAAAGTTCAAGGGTAACGTTCTAGATGTACATAATCTTCTCTGAGAACATGGCATAACAAAGTAGATTGCGAATGATATGAGGTATACAATTACATAATCATGTGTGTTTGTGATACGGTATTTAAAAATGAATGAATGGATAAATAAACAAATAAACTATCCATCAAGAAGTCAGTCAGTCAGTCAGTCCGTACTCACTCAGTTATACTTGTGAGATGAATTAACGATTCATTCAGGGCAAATATTTTCGTCGCCTATCGGAGATGAAATTTAATGTAATTTCGTTTTTTTTTCCCATAATTCATCATTAAACCTGACTGTGCATGTGCTTTTTAAGATTCACAGACGAAAGACTTCACCCCATAAGTCATAAGTCAATCTTGTCTGTATGTTCGTTCGATCAATGTGTACCGATAATATATCAAAGAGACAATGAACCAGATTTAGCGTATTACAAATCTAATCATTTTGAGTTGTCTTTTTTAAACTATAAAAAAGTAATTTAGTCACTCTAGATGTCGGTAAACACAGGTTTAACAGTAACTAACCTTACCATGTGTACCACGTGATCAGGGAGTTTCTCAGAAGCAGTTTATATCGGAAGATATCTAGAATGGTGTATTTCTCTGCTTTCTTTTCCTCCGATGCATCATCTTTGTTTTGATGCAACGCTTTGTGCGCATGACCATTCGTAGCTTCCGGTTCCTGTTGAAATAATAACGGCGCATTTCCGTTTCCGAATTCAGGTATTTTTTGAAGTAATGATATCTCATTTTCAGTTTTTACTTCCGGTCCATGTATGAATAATGACTGTTCCTTTTCGTTTTCTTCCGGTTGTTTTTTCTCGCCGTGCCCTATGTCCGCCTCATTGTGAAGTAACGGATGTTCATTTTGATCTGTAGTTGGCAGGGTTTGGACTCCGCCGTCTAATATACACAGGGCCTTGTACGGATCAATCTTGTTCCGTTTGGCGATACGTTTTACAATTGTTATCGCTTGTTTTCGTTTGTTGTTGGCAATTAGCCACCTAAGTGACTCGTCCGTAATCCTAGAACAGATAATTACAATAAAAGGTGAAAATTCAATTAAAATAGCAAAAATAAAATGTGATCTTTAGCAAACGTATTCCATTAATAAAAATTCATTTGAATCCGTAAAAAATATCGCTATTGAGAGACAATCACTCTGACTTTGATTCATGAGATAAACATGCGTTATTTCATATGTTACTAATATCAATCCAGCGACAAGGACAATTTAAAGATAGCGTATTTAGATTCATCAAAGTAACAAATTCAGTCTAAGAAAGTTTTTCATGAAGGTTTCCTTTTAATTCAATTTTAATGTTAATGCATTGTTATAAATGATAATTTCTAAACCTCAACCTATACGCAAAATGAGAACGAACATCTTGAAATAAAGGATAAGAGTGTGGTTGCAGGACAATTTGACAAATAGGAAAGAAGGCTTTTGGTGACCGATATAGGAGGTTACAGGGATGTACATGAAGATACATTTTATTTACATAGTTTCTGAAATGCAATTTAAGTATGTTTTTCATTTGTTTTCTTTTTTTTGTAATTAATTTGTTAAAAGACCATACCAGTAGGAAATTACACAGTGAAAGGCGAGAGCGGAACACGCCAGCTGTACCACCCGCCACGAGAAGTTCCGAAGGACATAAGCATAGCCGGCAAAGAATACCACGGCGACCGCCCAATATAGACCCCCGATAGCAGCAATGGCGCCCCTGCTCTCCAAAGGGAACATCTCGATACACAATGCATACATCGACAAGCCAAGGCCCTGTAACAGATTTTTATTTGTTTCATATGTTATCGAGAAAATGTCACACAAAAATATATCGTCAAAAGTATATAATGTGTGTATTGTAATACCGGCACATTTTACAACGTCACCTGAATGTTTTATCTTATGGTGATTCTAATTTAAACACTGTGGGATTAGAAGCGTCAAAATGATGCTGATCATATTGGGACATTCTGTGAAAAGTCCAATGTCGCTTGAACGCTTGCTTCGTACAATTATTTAATGGTATGCAAGGTGGGATCAGAAACGTCAAAATGACACTGATCATATCGGGATATACTGTGATAAGTCAAACATCATTTGAACGCTTGCTTTAAACCATTGCCCAATGTGATGCGAAGTGGGAACAGAAGCGTCAAAATGATGCCGATCATATTGGAATATTCTGTGATAAGTCAAACATCATTTGAACGCTTGTTTTATATCATTGCCCGAAGTAAGGAGAAGTGGAAGCAGAAGCGTCAAAATGATACTGATAATCCGAAGTTGAGCCATAGCCCTACTAACTTCATGCCATATACATTATTAAACACACTTTGATAAATCAAAAACATTAATTAGCTGTGGAATCTTAAAAAAACTAAGAGAAACTATCTTAACGGTTTCTAAGCTTCTTACAAAGGTTAAATCATATACCTGCTGTATGAATCCGGTTATGATCCTCAGAATGTTGAAGACCAGAAGATTTGGCGAAAAGCTTGTTCCGGTCAGGATTGCCGTGAGCGGTATAAACGCAAACATGAATATCGTCTTCCGTCCATACCTCAAGACAAACACGATATACTGTAAATTTATATTTTTGTGGAATCATTATTTTCATAATAATCGTGGGGTTCGCCAGGATTGTGAATGAGTACAAATAAAATATGCAATTGAACTTCTTAAAGAGTTTTGAATTCGAGAAAAAAACACTGGAGGTGTAGGGTTTCAATGAAATAGTTTCTTAAATTATTTGATATAAAAATAGTGTAAAAGCGTACCGATCTGAGAGCGTGGTGAAGATTGTGGCACCAAGCGCCTGGCCGACCATGATCATTGTCGTTGTTAGGCCTCCCAGACCTTGCCTTTCACAAACAAGATCCCACTTGGCAATGTAAAAGAAATAAATAAACATTATAAAGTTAACGCCCTTGTGTCTTAGAGCAAGTACTACAAACAGAGTGGTGTCCCCTTCCATTTTATCATAATTACTCTGTGAGTTCTCGTGACCTTTGGCCTCCCATGGTATGAGATAAAATCTAATTGATTAATGCATGTATTTCTGTTTTATTGTATATCTATGCATTACCATGTTGTTATTTTCACTTATGGGCCGATAGGTCCTTGGAATAAATTGAACTTGAACATTAAAGATTTCATTTAATTTTTGACTGAAATATCAGAGACATTGATGTTTGCCGAGTATCCGAACTACTCTCTCCCATGCCAAAAAACAATATAAAGTCTATGAGAGAAAGATGAAACGTAAATATAATAGTATGGAAGGCAATATGCTGGATTTATTGAAACGTAATAACCCTGGGGAGTTTTATCGTCATTTTTCAAATCGTAAGACCTCCAAGACTGGCAATGTATCTTTATCAGATTTGTTCAACTATTTCAAAGATCTAGCGGGTGAAACAGACAATAGTGTTATTACAAGTAGTAATGATACTGAGTGCGTATATCCCGAGTTAGATGTAGATTTTAGTAATGATGAAATATTGGAAGTAATTAAGGATCTGCCCAAGGGCAAAGCTGCTGGTATTGATATGGTACTTAATGAATATTTTATTGAATATAAAAATATATTCCTACCAGTTTTATTAAAGTTATTTAATACCATGCTACATATTGGTTATTTCCCAGAGTCATGGGCTTAAAGTGTTATAATTCCCCTGCACAAAAAGGGGGATATTGATAATGTTAACAATTACAGAGGCATAACATTAATTAGTCATTTAGCTAAACTTTTTACGTCTATGTTAAATAAGCGCTTGTTGAAGTGGAGCGCTCGTGAAGATATTGTTACCGATGCACAGTTTGGTTTCAAGCCTGGGTTTGTTACTAGAGATGCAATTTTTGCATTACAAAGCTTAATTATTAATTCTATAGAACACAACAAACGACTATATTGTGTTTTTATTGATTACAGTAAGGCTTTTGATAGTATTAATCATCGATATTTATGGCATACACTTTGGAAAAGTGGTATTAGAGGGCGATTACTTAATGTTATTTCATCAATTTATGATAATGTACGTTCGTGTTATCCGCCATGTTCGATTTGCATGTCGGTTTATTACAAGGGGAATCTTTGTCTCCCATACTATATTCTTTATTTGTAAATGATATGGAAAGTGAATTTATAAAGTCTGATTGTCAAAGTTACTCCTTACAGTTGGTTAACCTATTTATGTTAACTCTTTCCGTACTTTGTGATCTTTCCGGATTCCGTACCGGAAGTAGTTATTAGGCTCGCCCCCGGAAGTTTTAACAAAATGGCAGGTAACATTTGCATTTTTGGTGTGTTGTTTTTTTCATTTAGAAACAATAAGGTTATTGTTATCTCTGTACATGATTAAGAAATATTTAACAAAATAAGATCTAGATCAGATTTATCACTCTGAAACGTCTTAGACTCTGATATCTAAAATACAAATGTAGCAAGCCGCCATATTGTTTACATTAAGAACATATTGAGAAAATATCAGCTATAACTCTACCGAAAAAACACGTAACACAGACGAAAACAAAGCTAATTTATCAACCAAAGTGTTTGTTTCAAAAGTTTTGAACGCATTTTATATGTCATTGCATTTTGTAACTGTATATGTCGGTTGATTCTTCAAATCAACATTTTAAAAACGTCAATGTATAGTCTGTCGACTATAGTCGACAGTCGACAGCGGGGGAGACGGAGCTTGAAATCATGTCGACTATAGTCGACAACGGTACTGAAAGAGTTAAGGTATGCAGATGATACAGTTTTGTTATCCGAGGACGTTACTGACCTCCAACGTATGCTTAACTGCTTACGGACTTACACTACTAAGTGGAATTTAAAAGTAAACACAGACAAAACAAAAACAAAAAGAAAAGAAAAATATATTACCTGGTGAAAGCTGGACGTTCAATAGTAAACCTATAGAAATTGTGGATAAGTTTTGTTACCTGGGTTTGGTTTTTAGGTCACCTGAGACGAAGTCTCAGTTGACCTATTGCAATCGCCTTTTGTCCGGCGTCGTGCGTCGTGCGTCGTCCGTCGTGCGTCGTAAACAATTTACATTTTCAATTTCTTCTTAAAAACTGCTGAACCAAATTCAATGAAATTTTACAGGAAGCTTCCATGGCTGAGGGTGAACCAAAATTGTGAATTATATGGTCCCCACCCCCCAGGGGCCTGAGGGGCGGGGCCAAAAAGGGTCAAATTGATTAAAACTTCAAAAATCTTCTTCTCTACTCTCAGATAAGGTGGAATCAAACAATCTTCATAGATGTAAGGGTCTTAAGGTGCTTTACCAAAATTGTGAATTTCATGACCCTGGGGTCTCATGTTTGCCCCTGGGGAGGGGGTAAACTTTACTATAGTTTATATAGGGAAATCACATTTTTGACTATTATTTGTTGGATTTGTATTGGAATTCAATCTTACTTGTATCAAATTATCAGCATGGGATGACAGTTTGATGGTATGTACATGTTGGCCCTAGTTGACCCCCAGGGGCTGGTGGGCGGGGCCAAAAAGGGTCAAATTCACTAAAATTTCAAAAATCTTCTTCTCTACTCTCAGATATGGTAGAATCAAATACTCTACATAGATGGAAGGATCTTAAGGTGCTTTACCAAAATTGTGAATTTCATGACCCTGGGGTCTCACGTTTGCCCCTGGGGAGGGGGTAAACTTTACTATAGTTTATATAGGGAAATCACATTTTTGACTATTATTTGTTGGATTTGTATTGGAATTCATTCTAACTTGTATCAAATTATCAGCATGGGATGACAGTTTGATGGTATGTACATGTTGGCCCTAGTTGACCCCCAGGGGCTGGTGGGCGGGGCCAAAAAGGATAAAATTGACTAAAATTTCAAAAATCTTCTTCTCTACTCTCAGATATGTTAGAATCAAATACTCTACATAGATGGAAGGGTCTTAAGGTGCTTTACCAAAATTGTGAATTTCATGACCCTGGGGTCTCATGTTTGCCCCTGGGGAGGGGGTAAACTTTACTATAGTTTATATATGGAAATCACATTTTTGACTAGTATCATTTGTTGAATTTTTATTGGAATTCATTCTAACTTGTATCAAATTATCAGCATGGGATGACAGTTTGATGGTATGTACATGTTGGCCCTTGTTGACCCCCAGGGGCTGGTGGGCGGGGCCAAAAAGGGTCAAATTGACTAAAATTTCAAAAATCTTCTTCTCTACTCTCAGATATGGTAGAATCAAATACTCTACATAGATGGAAGGATCTCAAGGTGTTTTACCAAAATTGTGAATTTCATGACCCTGGGGTCTCACGTTTGCCCCTAGGATGGGGTAAACTTTACTATAGTTTATATAGGGAAATCACATTTTTGACTATTATTTGTTGGATTTGTATTGGAATTCATTCTAACTTGGTTCAAATTATCAGCATGAGATGACAGTTTGATGGTATGTACATGTTGGCCCTAGTTGACCCCCAGGGGCTGGTGGGCGGGGCCAAAAAAGGATAAAATTTACAAAAATTTCAAAAATCTTCTGCTCTATACTCTCAGATATGTTAGAATCAAATACTCTTCATAGATGGAAGGGTCTTAAGGTGCTTTACCAAAATTGTGAATTTCATGACCCTGGGGTCTCATGTTTGCCCCTGGGGAGGGGGTAAACTTTACTATAGTTTATATAGGGAAATCACATTTTTGACTAGTATTATTTGTTGAATTTTTATTGGAATTCATTCTAACTTCGTTAACATTATCAGCTTGGGATGACAGTTTGATGGTATGTACATGTTGGCCCTGACTGACCCCCAGGGGCTGGTGGGCGGGGCCAAAAAGGGTCAAATTGACTAAAATTTCAAAAATCTTCTTCTCTACTCTCAGATATGGTAGAATCAAATACTCTACATAGATGGAAGGATCTTAAGGTGCTTTACCAAAATTGTGAATTTCATGACCCTGGGGTCTCACGTTTGCCCCTGGGGAGGGGGTAAACTTTACTATAGTTTATATAGGGAAATCACATTTTTGACAATTATTTGTTGGATTTGTATTGGAATTCATTCTAACTTGTATCAAATTATCAGCATGGGATGACAGTTTGATGGTATGTACATGTTGGCCCTAGTTGACCCCCAGGGGCTGGTGGGCGGGGCCAAAAAGGATAAAATTGACTAAAATTTCAAAAATCTTCTTCTCTACTCTCAGATATGGTAGAATCAAATACTCTACATAGATGGAAGGATCTCAAGGTGTTTTACCAAAATTGTGAATTTCATGACCCTGGGGTCTCACGTTTGCCCCTGGGGAGGGGGTAAACTTTACTATAGTTTATATAGGGAAATCACATTTTTGACTAGTATTTGTTGGATTTGTATTGGAATTCATTCTAACTTGTATCAAATTATCAGCATGGGATGACAGTTTGATGGTATGTACATGTTGGACCTAGTTGACCCCCAGGGGCTGGTGGGCGGGGCCAAAAAGGGTCAAATTGACTAAAATTTCAAAAATCTTCTTCTCTACTCTCAGATATGGTAGAATCAAATACTCTACATAGATGGAAGGATCTTAAGGTGCTTTACCAAAATTGTGAATTTCATGACCCTGGGGTCTCACGTTTGCCCCTGGGGAGGGGGTAAACTTTACTATAGTTTATATAGGGAAATCACATTTTTGACTATTATTTGTTGGATTTGTATTGGAATTCATTCTAACTTGGTTCAAATTATCAGCATGAGATGACAGTTTGATGGTATGTACATGTTGGCCCTAGTTGACCCCCAGGGGCTGGTGGGCGGGGCCAAAAAAGGATAAAATTGACTAAAATTTCAAAAATCTTCTTCTCTACTCTCAGATATGGTAGAATCAAATACTCTACATAGATGGAAGGATCTCAAGGTGCTTTACCAAAATTGTGAATTTCATGACCCTGGGGTCTCACGTTTGCCCCTGGGGAGGGGGTAAACTTTACTATAGTTTATATAGGGAAATCACATTTTTGACTAGTATTTGTTGGATTTGTATTGGAATTCATTCTAACTTGTATCAAATTATCAGCATGGGATGACAGTTTGATGGTATGTACATGTTGGACCTAGTTGACCCCCAGGGGCTGGTGGGCGGGGCCAAAAAGGGTCAAATTGACTAAAATTTCAAAAATCTTCTTCTCTACTCTCAGATATGGTAGAATCAAAAACTCTACATAGATGGAAGGATCTTAAGGTGCTTTACCAAAATTGTGAATTTCATGACCCTGGGGTCTCACGTTTGCCCCTGGGGAGGGGGTAAACTTTACTATAGTTTATATAGGGAAATCACATTTTTGACTATTATTTGTTGGATTTGTATTGGAATTCATTCTAACTTGGTTGAAATTATCAGCATGAGATGACAGTTTGATGGTATGTACATGTTGGCCCTAGTTGACCCCCAGGGGCTGGTGGGCGGGGCCAAAAAAGGATAAAATTTACAAAAATTTCAAAAATCTTCTGCTCTATACTCTCAGATATGTTAGAATCAAATACTCTTCATAGATGGAAGGGTCTTAAGGTGCTTTACCAAAATTGTGAATTTCATGACCCTGGGGTCTCATGTTTGCCCCTGGGGAGGGGGTAAACTTTACTATAGTTTATATAGGGAAATCACATTTTTGACTAGTATTATTTGTTGAATTTTTATTGGAATTCATTCTAACTTCGTTAACATTATCAGCTTGGGATGACAGTTTGATGGTATGTACATGTTGGCCCTGACTGACCCCCAGGGGCTGGTGGGCGGGGCCAAAAAGGGTCAAATTGACTAAAATTTCAAAAATCTTCTTCTCTACTCTCAGATATGGTAGAATCAAATACTCTACATAGATGGAAGGATCTTAAGGTGCTTTACCAAAATTGTGAATTTCATGACCCTGGGGTCTCACGTTTGCCCCTGGGGAGGGGGTAAACTTTACTATAGTTTATATAGGGAAATCACATTTTTGACAATTATTTGTTGGATTTGTATTGGAATTCATTCTAACTTGTATCAAATTATCAGCATGGGATGACAGTTTGATGGTATGTACATGTTGGCCCTAGTTGACCCCCAGGGGCTGGTGGGCGGGGCCAAAAAGGATAAAATTGACTAAAATTTCAAAAATCTTCTTCTCTACTCTCAGATATGGTAGAATCAAATACTCTACATAGATGGAAGGATCTCAAGGTGTTTTACCAAAATTGTGAATTTCATGACCCTGGGGTCTCACGTTTGCCCCTGGGGAGGGGGTAAACTTTACTATAGTTTATATAGGGAAATCACATTTTTGACTAGTATTTGTTGGATTTGTATTGGAATTCATTCTAACTTGTATCAAATTATCAGCATGGGATGACAGTTTGATGGTATGTACATGTTGGACCTAGTTGACCCCCAGGGGCTGGTGGGCGGGGCCAAAAAGGGTCAAATTGACTAAAATTTCAAAAATCTTCTTCTCTACTCTCAGATATGGTAGAATCAAATACTCTACATAGATGGAAGGATCTTAAGGTGCTTTACCAAAATTGTGAATTTCATGACCCTGGGGTCTCACGTTTGCCCCTGGGGAGGAGGTAAACTTTACTATAGTTTATATAGGGAAATCACATTTTTGACTATTATTTGTTGGATTTGTATTGGAATTCATTCTAACTTGGTTCAAATTATCAGCATGAGATGACAGTTTGATGGTATGTACATGTTGGCCCTAGTTGACCCCCAGGGGCTGGTGGGCGGGGCCAAAAAAGGATAAAATTGACTAAAATTTCAAAAATCTTCTTCTCTACTCTCAGATATGGTAGAATCAAATACTCTACATAGATGGAAGGATCTCAAGGTGCTTTACCAAAATTGTGAATTTCATGACCCTGGGGTCTCACGTTTGCCCCTGGGGAGGGGGTAAACTTTACTATAGTTTATATAGGGAAATCACATTTTTGACTAGTATTTGTTGGATTTGTATTGGAATTCATTCTAACTTGTATCAAATTATCAGCATGGGATGACAGTTTGATGGTATGTACATGTTGGACCTAGTTGACCCCCAGGGGCTGGTGGGCGGGGCCAAAAAGGGTCAAATTGACTAAAATTTCAAAAATCTTCTTCTCTACTCTCAGATATGGTAGAATCAAAAACTCTACATAGATGGAAGGATCTTAAGGTGCTTTACCAAAATTGTGAATTTCATGACCCTGGGGTCTCACGTTTGCCCCTGGGGAGGGGGTAAACTTTACTATAGTTTATATAGGGAAATCACATTTTTGACTATTATTTGTTGGATTTGTATTGGAATTCATTCTAACTTGGTTCAAATTATCAGCATGAGATGACAGTTTGATGGTATGTACATGTTGGCCCTAGTTGACCCCCAGGGGCTGGTGGGCGGGGCCAAAAAAGGATAAAATTTACAAAAATTTCAAAATCTTCTGCTCTATACTCTCAGATATGTTAGAATCAAATACTCTTCATAGATGGAAGGGTCTTAAGGTGCTTTACCAAAATTGTGAATTTCATGACCCTGGGGTCTCATGTTTGCCCCTGGGGATGGGGTAAACTTTACTATAGTTTATATAGGGAAATCACATTTTTGACTAGTATTATTTGTTGAATTTTTATTGGAATTCATTCTAACTTCGTTAACATTATCAGCTTGGGATGACAGTTTGATGGTATGTACATGTTGGCCCTGACTGACCCCCAGGGGCTGATGGGAGGGGCCAAAAAGGGTCAAATTAACAGAAATTTTAAAAATCTTCTTCTTACAGCCCATTTAAGGTAGAATTAAATACTCTTCACAGATCCAAGGGTCTTAAGGTGCTATACCATAATTGTGAATTTCCTAGCCCTGGGGTCTCGCGTTTGCCCCATGGGAGGGGATAAACTTTACTATAGTTATAGGGAAATCACATTTTTGACTATCATTTGTTTTATTTGTTTTTAAATTCATTCTTTCATTCAAATTTACTGAAATATTTCAAAAATCAGGTGACCGTTAAGGCCCATGGGCCTCTTGTTAATTTTTACGGCAGATTTCTGTAGCGCAAGATACTTTAGTTTCTCAAGGCAGGAAAGCATATTTTCAATTAAAAAGAAAAAAATTTAAATGAAACACTTTAACCTTAACACGGGAACAAAACTCTCCTTATTTGATACATATGTTACATGTATTTTGAATTATGGATGTGAAGTCTGGGGGCAAGATGTTTCGCCACAAGTAAAAAAAAATCACCTCCTTTTTCTTAAGGATTTACTTAACGTTAGAAAAACAGTCAATACCTCTATGGTATTTTTCGAAACCGGTAGATATTCATTGTATGTGCAACGTAAAACAGCTGTTATGAAATATTGGTTAAAAATATTGAAAACAAAAAATTGTATTTTGAAATCATGCTATGATGCTCTAGTCGAATTGAATTGCAGAAAACCTAATTGTAAAACTAATTGGGTCTATCATATTAAGTATGAACTTTGTAGTTAGGATTTGGATATGTTTGGAAAAATCAATGTGTTTTAAATGAAAATCATTTTTTGCAAATATACAACCAACGTATTCATGATATTTTTGTTCAAGAATTGTATAGTGCTTTTGATGTACCCCCCAAATGTTATTTGTATAAACATATTGTGGATTCCTTCTGTACTCAGTTCTATCTAATTAAACCTATCAATCATAGATTTAAGAAGTTATTAAGCCAATTTCGTATGCAATGTCACAGTCTTAATATCGAATCTGGGCGTTATAATAACATCCCTAGAAATCAGAGGATTTGTACTGTCTGTGATAAAAATGACGTAGAGGATGAAGTGCATTTTGTACTTCTCTGTCCGGCATATTCCGAATTAAGGGCGACATACATCAAAAAGTATTTTTATTGTCGACCAAGTGTGTATAAGTATATTGAATTATTCTCGAGTAAAAGTGTTAAAATTTTGAATATGTTGTGTAAGTATTTGTTTCGTGCTACAGCGAAAAGAAAAGCCCTGCTTGCAAGTAATTAAATTGATCTTAGTTTGTTGCTATTATTGATTCATCATTTTTCATCAGTGTCACTGTTGCTTCTGTAGCTTTTATATAGTATGACGTCATCCGTTATGACGTATCGTTACTATGTATGACGTCACGGTTTTGTCATATAATTCAATAAGTTGAAACTGGTGAGTTTACAGTGTATATTGATAACACAATGTAGTTACAACATGTCTTGTACATCTCATTAGTATTGATGGTAATATTGTCCTCCGCCATCTTATGCTTGTCTGTGTCATGATAATTAGAAAATGTTTGTACTGTTCCCTATATGCCTGATCGTTAACGGGGCGATAAACCCAGGAAACAAAACTGCAAACGTCAATAAAAACAAGGAAATCATATTATTTCCATCGGGAATCTTCGGGGATTTTCGGAACTTGCAGAGAGACACCGAGTAACGGCCGAAGATATCTGGACAGCTCAAGCAACATTTAAGCAATCGTAACTTCTCGGCCAATTCCGTCAAGGTTTGGAATCAAACCGAACCTTTCCAGAATTGGTCGCGATGTTAAGATTGAATTAAGAGAGGGGAGATAACTCTACATTATATAACTTACTTCACTCGCAAAAGAATATTCTTTTGTTGTTTCGTAGCTATATCCTTGTAAACAGGAAGAAGTGATGGGTGTCCAGCTACTGTTGCTATGGTTACTGCTGATGGTTAGTTCACACTGGCCGTAATCAATGACGTAATCGGAGTCATTCCCCGCCGGAATTCCGAGTCCATATTCGTGTAGAGGTTTAGACAACTCGGCACATTTGTGTGGCGGAATATAACCTAAACATCACATACAACAGTAATTAACAAGTATTAATTAATACGAAATAAGTATTAATTCAAGAGAAATAAATTTATTTATTTATTCATATTAAAACTTTATGGTGTTCCGTTAGGACCAAATTTCCAATATCGCTCCTTCACTCTTTCGCCATCGTGTTTTCGCTCCTTCGCTCCTTCGCTTTTAGGTCGAAGGAGCGAAGGAGCAATATTGGAAATTTGGCCCTAACGAAACACCATAAACCTTCGATGGCCGATAGGGAAAGTTTCCATTTTTTAAAAGCAGATTTTAAAGACATACGACAGTAAAACAGAATGAAGTGAGGTTTTATTATTGGTTGAAAATAATGCATATATATATAAGTAAAGGGAAGGTAATTTGTATATATTTACATTTGGATGGCAAAGCCATGATATAAACAAAGTAAACAAATTTGCAGTCTATGAGAGTATAACTGACACCCAAAGCGTGACACCATTCTATGCATAACTGACACCCAAATCGTGCATTCGGGTGATATTCATACGCGACCGGATTTACGGATGGGATCCCCCGGAACTACTTGCAACCAATGTAAACAAATGGCATCTTATCATTGCTCATCATGCTATCGGATAGAGTACGACACCAGAAAACAAATCTTAAAATGTAAAACGAAAATAAAGGTAAGAATGGTTAACAATCACGAAAATGGAAATAAAACAAGATTTAATAAACACATATGTTGACAGATATTTGTTCCGGGGCCAGAGTGGAAAATCAGTACACACCACATTGTTTGCGCGCCACCGCCATCTAGTGTTTGAATGACAAAAATTTTGAAACCCGACACATCATGATTATGTCAAATCATAAGAACGAGGCTTCTCTCCGGTCGTACAATAGAACAGTTTCTTCTTCACAAAAGAAAGCATCAAGTGGTGCATTATCGTGTCTAACGCATCCTAAACTTGAAACAGCCATGGTACCCGTCACAAGCAACGTTGTCGCTGAAGCTCGTCTAACTCCCTCGGCTACTGTCACTTCTCTCATTGGTCGTATCCCTGACACCGGTGCTGTTGTAGCTACTATAAACTGTAATCAGGTTTCCATGCAATCAAAGAACATGTTTACATCTGGTTTTTTGGCGAATTCCACTTTCTCCCACTGCACATTCAACTTTCATAGCTAAACTCTGTCAATGCTGTCAGCCGTTGCGTGCGCGTGGTGACGGGTGAAATTTCCATCCGCATAATTGTTCCGGATGGTAAATTAAAAAAAAAATCCGAAATCGTTAACAAACTGAATAATTCATCCGTATATTCTGAAATACTGACTACCAATATTATTGATATTGTTTTTAAAATATCTGATGATGTTTTCAGTATTTTTTTAATGATTTCCACGCACTATTTAAAAAAAAAAAATTTTTGCCAATCAGCACGTGAATCACAATAGGCTGTTCAATTTGTTGACCTCTGACAGTGGAAACGTCGGTAAAAGTCAGATTTCAAATTATAATGAAACTTAAAGTTGAAATCGAAAAGAAACTAATATAGAAAACGTAAATATAAGCATTAAACTGTCTTTTTATGGATTATATGGTCTATATAGATGCCAGAGCTTTGCAGACAATCATTTCATAATGCGCTAGCGCGCATTATGAAGATTGTCTGCAAAGCTCTGGCATCTATATAGACCATATAATCCATAAAAAGACAGTTTAAGGCGTAAATAATACGGCTTCAATACGAAAAGAAATACTCGGTATTAAGACCACATTCACTCAGTCCCCCAGGTGGTCTTAATAGAGAGGTTTTACTGTAGCATGTCTCCGACCCGTGGTGAACAAAGAACCGATTTTTTTAAAGAGCTGTCTCTATGTTTTCCATCAAAGTCCAGAGCTTTAATTATCCCGAGCCTCATTTCCGTCTAAAAATACAAATATTTTTAAAATGTCAGCTTTTCCGGTTACCTTTTTTGAAGATTTTCCTTGTTTGCTTTAATTGTTCTTGTTCTGTCCGTCATTGACTCCGTTATTGGGTCATAAAAAGCAACATGGCAGCCAATTTGCGTTCTGAATTTAAATTGTGTGTTAAAATTGTCCCCTTATCCCCTATCATAATGTTATCATCTTTCCAAAGAACTGCCAACGACAGGCTTTCTCACTCTGTAATTAGTTCACACAAGCGTTTAGATGACTATGAATGCCGGTTTGGCAGAAAAGTAGCAGTTGAAGATTAAGGATGTATATAACGATGAAAGGTGGTTGATGGCTGTAATGGATTTCGGAGAGGGGTCAAAGGTCATGAACTCACCTATAAAAATGACGATGAAGAGAGGAATGGCGACCGGAAGATAGCAGATAAAGAGATACAAGAGTTGTAGAACCTGATATCGTCCCCACGATTTAAGTTCTCGCTGTAAATCGTCCACATCCACGTCCATCTTTATCCGTCCGTCCGTCCGTTACAATTGTACAAACGTATAGGTTTACGTTAACCAGTAAGATGTGTACAGTGTCTGTCCTTTCGTGCTAAGCTCAGACACGAAGATGAATTTTTTCACACTTAAAGAGTTTCAAGCGTTCCTGAATCAAGATTCAATTTATGTGTCAATGATGAGCGTACTATTTCTCAAAGAAAGTCAGCCAGCTTGCTTTCAGAATTTGTGAATATTGAGGAAATAATGATTTCGTTATTTTCTCCGCAATATTTCCCAAGAATTCTTGCGTTTTTCACTTTTTCTGACTTCAAACCGTCATCAGATCCAAACGTTTTCGTATATCATCTCGTTTGAAGACTTTCTTCACATTGTAACACTGGCGCAACAGACGTAGAAAACGCTCTGGTGCACTGATATAGCTTTGAGATGGATCTTTATGGGAACAAGTGATTTGTGACAACAATTCATTCAATATCACTTACATATCTACCTAAAATGTGATGCCGCATATCAATGGAGACATGGTGACACGAGATTTCTAACCCCGATATTGAAGGACTGACCCAGTACCGTGCTATAGACTAAATGTAGACCTACCTGTATATTTTTATTGTACGCCGTGTAATTCACCGCATATGACGAATTACATTAGATTCTATAAAATATACAGGGACACCTACATTTACCGCCTTATTAGCGCGAGGACTGTCGAACTGCCGTCACATGACTGAGGACTGCCGCACTGCCGAACTGCCGTCACATGACTGGGGACTGCCGAACTGTTGTCACATGGCTGATGACTGCCGAACTGTTGTCTTATGGCTGATGACTGCCGATCCGTCGTCACATGACTGAGGACTGCCGAACTGTTGTCACATGACTGAGGACTGCCGAACCGTCCTCACATTACTGAGGACTTCCGAACCGTCCTCACATGACTGAGAACTTCCGAACCGACGTCACATGACTGAGGACTTCCGAACCGTCGTCATGTAACAGAGCGCAGGATTGATTAAATTTAAATCACTGCCTCCGCTAGGGATCGAACCCGGGACCCCTGGCTTACTAATCTTACGCTCAACCGATCGAGCTAAAGAGAAGATCTCTCTAGCCGAGCGGTATATTGCGGCTAGTATTTACCAGGGTGACATACTCCCCCTCCAGGAAAGAACTCGTCCTCGAGTTTCCAGGAGTAACAGCGATGCTTGTGGAGCATTCTTGAGTATTTTTCCCGGGTCCCTACATGGACAAACACCGGAAAGCTAAAAACCATGGAGTTCCAAAATTCCCATGCTGGGCATACCGGACTCCCAACTCCTTCCGACAATCCTCCATAAGTGGTGTGAGGACATTAGTTCCCAGGAGAACAGGTACACGGGTATTATACTCGCTGTCTGGAACAATGAGGAATAAACAACTAAGATCCCTGCTCCCTCCTAACCCATGAAACCTAACGCTAGCTTCCACATATCCACTATATGGCAGCGGCTGGCCATCAGCACACTCTACCTTCAAAATGGTATCAAGCTGTCTTATCGGTAAATGGTGTAAATAATCCCGTCTAAACGACTCGCTAACAGTAGAAATAGTGGCCCCTGTGTCGAGGAGTGCATCAACATCAATTCCCTCCACCTGTATGGTTACCTCATTAGTGCTACCGACTAACTCAGTTGTCCGTAATGACCTTGCCATAGGTGTAGGACCTGTGCTTCTCTCACCTACCGTTGGTCCTTCGGGGTAGGTGGCTCCTCGTTTAAATCATCTGGCAACACCGTCTTGCAGTTGACTTTAATGTGCCACCCACTGATTACATCGCCAACATTTTACATTAGGTTTAGACTGGTTGCCGGCTCCGTAACCTCGACCTCGTCCTCGAGAAGTATAACCTTGACCTCTGGGTCTGTATCCAGCATTACTGGGCGGCCCCTCCTGAAATTTCTTCTCTAAACTCTTAATAGCTGCAGTGAGCTGATTTACCATTGTCTTCAGACCGGTAGCCTCATCTTCTTGAGCTGGTGCTGAGGTTGCTGATTTTGCTGTGGTTGGCTTGACCTTGACCCCATCTTTACTATGTCGTGATCTTTCTATGGACCTCACAGCAATACAGAGTTCTTCAAAATCTTCTATAGCGTCAGCCTTGTGTCCGGATACTTTCCGCAGATCTTGTCGAAGCCCAGACCAAAACTTGTTGTGAAGCCTCTTATTCCTGTCCACCGACGACAAAGACGGGTCAGCACGCGTCAACAACCCTTCAAGACGACAAGCCCAGTCTGTCACAGACTCCTCTGAAGACTGATGTGCCGAGTAAAAATCTTCCAACAGTGTCTCCTGTAAGTCGACAATACCATACAAACTACGCAGCTTTGCCAATATCTGGGAAGACGTTGCAGATGACCCCAACCTCATAACAGTTTCAGCTGCAGGACCACGCAGAGACCTTCTGATGGACTGACGAATAACCTCATCATTCTTCCTCGCATCTATTAGACACTGGACATCATATCGCCAAAGTTCAAATGATGATTCCCCTTTACCATGCTCACCAGAAAATGTAGGTAATTTATAAAAACGGGTATCCAAAACAGATGAGTTGACCTGTAATGGAACAGCATCTCCAGCATGTGCACTATCCTCTGACTGATCACTGGCCTCTGTCTTAACATCACCACTTGCCTCAGGTAAACCCTTGGTCGCTCTCAAAAAATCTATCATCTGCTTCTGTAGCATCTGTAAGTTCTCACTACCTGCCTTGCCCTCCTTAGTAAATATCCTATGAAACATCTCAGCCATCGCTCTAAATGGATCTTCGGAAACTGGTGCCCCAGGCTGTTGCTTCGGTAAGTTGAGTTTATCTTCCCCCGTTGCCATGGTTAAATGTGATACTGATTATATAATATTTGTATAATAATTCAAAAAATAGTACTGTACATCAGCAAAAATCACCAAATTCAAATAAATTGCAGTGATGAGTATTAAACAATAATATCTGTAAAGAATCACCACAATACAAAGTGTATATCAGATGGTAATACACATGGAAACCTCAAGTTCAATGTATCATATCATGAATACATGTATATGTATACAGATGAATAAATTGCAATTACTGATTAGAATAAGTTGACAAGATTCAAAATAAATACAGTGAAATACTATTTCAAATAGTTTTAAATGTGGTTAATTATCAACAAAATATTCATAGGTTGTATGATGAGATATTATACCACAATCAGCTTAAATGTACCATAATGACTAAATCAAATATGAAATGTCTCTACACGTAGGCTAAGGCTAACATATCATGACACTGGCCCCGTGCCTCAAATGTAAACAAATGTCACTGGACACACAGCATCCATGGCGAGGTACTTCACACGAAATATGAGAGGCTATACAGTTAAACATAACACAGAATACCTCATGTTCATGTCAGTAGGATTTATCACTGCACTGCAAAGTTCAAGCTACGAAAACAAACACCATGTCGTTGAAACATCATCACAGTCTTGTGTAAGTAGACTTCCGTTAACATGGACTCCTCCAGCGAAGGGGTGTTGAGGGATCGGGAGTTGGCTAGGAATGGTAATGTTATTGCTTTGGTCAAGAATGCAGCCACAGAGGGGCAGATCTTGAAGCCTAACTCTACTGTTACAATACAGGGAGTTATTGACCAGAAGGTTCCCTACCCTGTTACCTGCGGAGTTTTACAGAGTTCCAAGAGGTCCACATTGGCAGGAGATATTGATATTACACCTTCTATCATCTCTTGTAAAACCAGTAGCAACGATTTTATAGATGTACAGCTGTCTAACGTTACTACCCACACATTTGTAATTCCTCCTGGGGCTACACTGTGTGAGATTCAGCCTGTGATAGTTCAGGAGTTGCCGGTTACTGAGGAGAGAGTCCTGCCCAAATTTATGGAGAAGATAGACTTTACCGAGTCTGTTGTTGATGGTGAGGAGCTTCAGATAGGAATCAACCTGATCAGGGAGTATGAGGATATCTTTTCTCACGGTGATGAGGATCTTGGCTGTACCAATCTTGTGGAGCATAAGATTGAGTTGCTTGATGATCGACCTTTTAAACAGCGGCATAGGAAGATTCCTCCATCGATGTACGAGGAAGTACGGACGCACCTGCAGCAACTGTTGTCGGCGGGAGTTATTAGGCACAGCCACAGTCCGTTTGCAAGTAATATTGTCCTTGTTAGAAAGAAAGATGGATCTTTACGTATGTGCGTGGATTTCAGACAACTCAACCGAGGTACCATCAGGGATTCCTACGCACTTCCAAGGATCGATGATATCTTGGAGAGTTTGTCAGGATCCAAGTATTTTACCAAACTTGATTTAAAGTCGGGTTACCATCCGATTATGATCGCTGAGGAGCACAAGGAGCGAACAGCATTTACAGTGGGTCCGTTAGGTTTTTATGAGTTTAACCGAATGCCGTTCGGATTGACCAACGCACCAGCCACTTTTCAGCGACTCATGGAACAGTGTATGGGTGATCTTAACTTGACTATTTGTTTAGTCTATATCGACGACTTGATAGTATTCGCAGACTCATATGATGAACATTTGGATCGTCTCAGAAGAGTATTTCAGCGTCTTCGTGAGAGTTGCTTGAAATTATCTCCCAAGAAATGTGACTTCTTCAGAGATAAGGTGATTTATGTAGGCCATGTTGTTTCGGCAAGTGGAATCGAGGCTGACCCTGCCAAGATAGAGAAGGTTCGTGATTGGCCGACACCTTGTAACTCAGATGAGCTTAGGCAGTTTTTGGGATTTGCCGGGTATTACCGCAAGTTTGTGAAGAATTTTAGTCAGATCGCCCGTCCACTGAATGATTTACTACCACCTACCCGTAAAAAGAGGTCCAAGAGCCCGCTACCATCCAGTGCAATCAAGTGGTCATGGGATACGGAGCAGGAAGAGGCATTTAGACGACTGAAGGATGTACTTTGCAGTCCTGTGGTACTTGGATATCCAGACTACAGTTTACCTTTTGAGTTGCATACTGAAAATGGATTGGGTGCAGTGTTATACCAACATCAAGATGGACAGCTTAGACCCATACATTACGCCAGCCGGGGAACCAGTAAGTCGGAACGCCACTACCCCGCTCATAAGCTGGAAATTTTAGCACTCAAATGGGCCATTACAGAGAAGTTCCACGATTACTTGTATGGGAGGACATTTACTGTCTACACTGACAACAATCCCTTGACTTATATTTTGACGAAGGCTAAGCTTGATGCTACAGGACATAGATGGCTGTCAGCATTGTCTACATACCATTTTGACATCAAGAATCGACCTGGAAAGGGGAATGTAGCTGCAGATGCTTTATCCAGATTACCAGTTTCATCAGACAGCAAAGATGATCAGCTAGATACCCACACAGAGGAAATATCCATAGACGGTGTGCAGGCAGTCTGTAAGGGAATGGTATTTGCTGAAGATCCCTTGGTGGAGAGTGTTTGTATGTCAGCTGATGCTGCAGATGTACTGGACCAAGATGTACAGGATATACAGGCTATGACACCTCACACCTGGAGACAGCTACAGTCTAAGGACCCTCTCATTGGACAGATACTACCTCTCGTCCGTCGCCAAGAACGTCCAAGTAAGAAGGCGATTCCTAATAATCCTGAGTGGGCTACTATTGTTAGGGTTTGGGACAGTTTGAAGCTGAAACGTGGGGTATTGTATCGATGCTTGCAGCAAGGAGATTCGACAATAGACCAACTTTTCATTCCAAGTTCTATGAAAGACAAGGTGTTGACATGCTTACATGATGATGTCGGCCATCCTGGACGCGATCGGACATTGTCTTTATTAAGAGATAGATTCTTCTGGCCGTGTTTGTCGAAGGATGTAGATGCTTGGATAAAGAAGTGTCCGCGATGCGTGCTGCGCAAAACCCCTACCACACAGCGGGTACCATTGGTTTCCATAGTTACGACACAGCCCATGGAACTGGTCTGCATAGATTACCTTACTCTAGAGACTTGCAAGGGTGGATATTCCTACGTACTAGTAGTGACGGATCACTTTACGCGATACGCTCAAGCTATTCCGACGCGGAACATGTCCGCTAGGACGACGGCAGATGCACTGTTAGCTTACATACAGCACTATGGTATACCACGTCGTTTTCACTCGGACCAGGGTGCTAATTTCTGTGGGGAGGTCATCCGCCATTTGTGCTTGTTGTTGGGGATTGAGAAGTCCAGGACCTCGCCATACCACCCCAGTGGTAATGGTACCTGCGAGCGTTTTAACCGTACATTGATGAATATGCTTGGGACTTTAGACGTGGACCAGAAGCGTGATTGGAAGCGTCACCTGGGACCCTTGACCTTTGCATACAACTCTACTCGACATGACTCAACAGGTTACTCGCCGTTCCAGTTGATGTTTGGACGCCAGCCACGGTTACCTGTTGATTTGGTTTTTGGATTGGGTGAGAGTGAGGCAGCCCCGAAGATACCCCAGTATGTTAAGGATCTCAGGAAGCGGATGAGCCAGTCTTTTGAGCTAGCCAGCAGGAAGGCTAAAGATGCTCAGCAGCGCCAGAAGGCCACCTATGACCTTAAGGCTCGTCACGCAGTTTTGGATATTGATGACCGAGTTTTGGTCAAGATTTTAGCTTTCGAGGGGCGGCATAAATTGTGCAATCGATGGGAGTCTGATGTTTATGTCGTCGTGGGACAGGACAATCCAGACATTCCAGTATATCGAGTAAGGAAGGAGGACGGTCACGGCAAGGACAGGGTGTTGCATCGGAACCATCTACTCCCCATTGGATCTCTGCCCATGGGGAATAAGGTTGAAATGGCTCGGCCATGTCCAGCACCTCGGACAGGGATAACCCGGAGTCAGAGGTTGGAACCAGCTGTAGAGTCAGTCTCTGATCACCAGTCAACGAGTGATAGCGACGATGATTTTGATGACATGGGAGAAGATGTAGCAACCTACATCTCGAGGCCACCCATACCGGAAGGGAGTTCTTCTTCATCCGCAGACGACTCGAGTTCAGATGATGATGATGATGATGACGAGTTGGGTGAGGAAGAACCGGAAGCTGGAGTTCAACCTGAACATTTAGCAACGCCACCAGCCGATCCAATCAACGCTCCGCCTACTCAGGATGTGCCACCAGCAGTACCAATTCCCACTCCAGTACCAAGGAGATCTACAAGGGAAAGGAAGACTCCGAGTTGGATGCAATCTGGGGATTTTGTCTGTAAACAGGCATGTTTCCAACCCGAGATTGCTGAGTGGGAGAAGAAAGCTATGTTTTTAATAAACATTACTGCAGGAGATATGTTTAATCGAATGTCTGATGTTGCTAGGGATACGTTGCTCCATATTTTGAAATCTTAGGTACGGAATTTGTATACCTGGGATATATCTGTTTTTATCGTTATCAATTCTTTTCCTGACTACATTGTACATTTTACTTGGTATTTTCCATTTGTATGATGGAGTTTTTTTGTGGAAGATGTGAATCTTCTTTGAGAACAGGGAAGGAAGGTGTACAATTTTTGTGTGTTTTTGAATTTTTATAAAAGTATTATCATGTCGTTCATATTTTTTGAACATGATGGTCATATAATATGTGACTGCGAATTGTATTTTAAAGTTTTTGTATATGGGTAGTTTTTTGTAAGAACATTGTGATGCTGGAAAGATGTGGACATCTTTCATACAAGGTGAAATGTAACCGGTCGTTTTAAGCCGGGTCGGTTATTCAAATTGTCTACACCATGACTCCAACGCTTGAGTTCCAATTCATAATTTATTAGTCCATAAAACACCCTAAAATAACAAATAACAACAGTAAGTAAAATAGTTACAATCTCAAAGTGGAATAATCCATCCCACAATAACACGACAGGTATACGCACCTGACGCAACCGGAAGCATAACGCTTAGAACCTAAGCTTCAAGAACACCTACTAACCCAGGCGTAATCATAAACGTTACAACTAATACTGAACTATGCCCATTACAGATCTGACAAAGTAGCAAGTGCGTAACGCTTATACAAACAATGACAATTTCTCATGTACATGGATATTCTTAAAAATGATGCTACCAACACAATATAAATGGAGCCATATAAAAAACCTACCTCTTCATTTGACGAAGAGGGCTCGACTCCCGGGGAGACAACCCGTACAATATTACAGCGCATATAAATGCTACAATAATAAAATAAACAATATTTACTAACATGTACTGGCACCGTATACTAACTACAATGTTTAATATAAAAGGCTAAATGCATAACGCCTATCAGCTAAACCAAAACGTTTATCCACACAGAATAAATAATAAGAAAGTGGCGGGAAATTCAATTTCTGGACAATCTTTACCAATAAGTAAATTATTTCAATTAATTTATAAAGGAAATAATTGACATTCAACATATCCAAATATTACTAAATACAATACAATATACATTAAAGTTAGAAATTATGAAGTACTCACAGTGATGTAGATTGGTACAACACGGATGCGCTAAATATATAGACGCAACATATACACGTCCACTCACAACGGTGCCTAGTACGAGAGTGACGCTACCCTAAAAAGCGCGGGTGCGCATTGACCCATGGTCACTCTACTATAAAAATAACTCTGACCTCTGACCTGTTAAACAGGTTTACATATATATATAAATAGCATACGATACAACTGCGTACACATATACATATGATAAATACGGAGCCTGTACATGCACAGTAGTACAAAAATGGATAAATCTAAATAATACCCAAATGTCATTAAATAATGACACTGTTACAGTCACATGACTGAGGACTGCGTAACTGCCGAACCGTCGTCACATGGCTGGGGACTGCCGAACTGTTGTCACATGGCTGGGGACTGCCGAACCGTCCTCACATGACTGAGGACTGCCGAACCGTTCTCACATTACTGAGGACTTCCGAACCGTCGTCACATGACTGAGGACTTCCGAACCGTCGTCACATGACTGAGGACTGCCGAACTGCCGAACCGTCGTCACATGGCTGAGGACTGCCGAACCGTCGTCACATGACTGAGGACTTCCGAACCGTCGTCACATGACTGAGGACTGCGGAACTGCCGAACCGTCGTCACATGGCTGGGGACTGCCGAACTGTTGTCACATGGCTGGGGACTGCCGAACCGTCGTCACATGGCTGGGGACTGCCGAACCGTCGTCACATGACTGGGGACTGCCGAACTGTTGTCACATGACTAGGGGCCTGTGTACCGTTAAAATCGGAGGAGTGTGTTGACCTTCAATATCCTCTCAAAGCTGAAAAAAAAAAAATCAATCAGTTAACGCTGGTTAATGAAATGCTTCATAAATTAAACTATTACTTAGATAAAGAAAGGCTTTGGAAATTAGGGCTAATCCTCTTTAATGAATGTCAACCGGAACTTGCGTCCGGAAGTGATAGCTGTATTAAGCATGCGCATTGTAATAAATGCAATGACATCATCACATGTTATTATGCAAATGAAGGGGTCAGTAACAAATTTTAAAAAAAAGGAAAAGAAAAAAAATGATTCCCTTTATCAACCTGGAGAATTTGTTTATTCTGCAATAACTGAACAAATGAAAATCTTTGCTGGGCCCTGCGATATATATCATATATCACCGTTACAGTATGGTCATGTGACATTCCCAAAATATCACGTGTTTTAAAAAATGCAAGTATTCCAACATGCATATTCTAAAATATTGTATTCTTCACCTGTTTCGATTTTGTGCGAATCGAATGAGGATAAAACAAGTGAGATCTAATTGAGTTTTGTAGAAAATAACAATCAGATAGTTTTCTTTGACGGTTCAAATCAGTGTTTTAATCCAACTAAGTATTTTCTTTTCGAATATCAAGTTTTTGAAGATAAAGAAGAAATATACCCCATACAGTTATTTCCATCGAAGTGATCAGTTTTATGATAACCTTTCTTTTATACATTTATGTCATTAGAAATGTGATCAGAATTTGTTAAGCCTTTTATCTTGTTACTAAATCAAGTAAAATGTGTGTCACGTTTAATTTGTCAGCATTAGTAGGGTAAAACACTTCTATTTTACATTATGAATTAATAACTTTAAATCAAACTTTAAAATGTCTTCCAGCAATTTCGACATTTACTTGGCTGTCAAGTAGGAGAGGATAATGGACCCACACCCCAAGAACAGGAAGAATGTTTCATTAAACAAGAGAATGTAAACTTTGGTGGCTAACAAATTGATTTTTGATAGGTGGTAAATTATCATTATGTCGACAGGAAACTAATTGGTTGCTCTTATTATTTGAAATAATTGCATCTTACACGATTTAAACAATTTTCAAGTATTTCCATATTAATTCTTCAACATTAGCTGCATTTCTATAAATGTCATTGTGACGTCACAATTATTTCGAATGATAGCTGGACCTACGACACTTTGTAATATGTATAGGCCTGTCAATCACACAAAAATCGGGCATTTCCGGCAGATTTCTCTTCCGAGAGTTCGGAGATATTCCGAGATAGCGGGCCTGCGTCGGCCCATACACATAAATGACTTTAGTTTATTTAATAACGCGTTAAAAATGCGATCAATTTGATTTCAATTTCCAACGAAATTTCAATTACAATCTGTCACGTTTTCAATTGTTTTAAAACGACATTGTCGATGATGTTAAGAACCAGTGTATTGCATAGCTTCCTTTTATTAACAGAAAAACACTTCTTTGTCATTTTCGAATGAACTAGCATCAGTCCTAAGGGAAGGTATTGTCTATGTGTATCAATGTGATGATTGTGTGATAAACATCTCATACAGACACGCCATGTAAAGTGTGATTCAGGAGTGTCAATGTTCCACAGACGCTTCAATTCATTGTTTATGTTACCATTGTTGTAAAACAGTGACATGACGTCCCGGTACCTGCATTTACAATCTTGATGCTGACATATCAATAAGGTTATTGATTTAAAGCCGTGTTTTCGCATTATTTTTAAAGTACGCTTTTCACTGTTTCCATATTGTTATGACTAAATTAACTGATTGGAATACGAAGTGTGTACTATGTAGAAATTGCTGTGGAGTTTTGTTTTGCCAGAAAGGACTAGATAGTGTCTGCTACATTATACAGGGGTAATTTGAGAAGCATTTAAAAACCATAGAATTTATATTGTATCTTCCTTGTGATCACTCGAATGATTCTACAAAAGACACACAAAATTTGGCACCTTTTAATACAAATTTGGAATCGGGTACAGAAGAGACAAAAAATGAATAAAACTACAACATACAGCTGTTTCGGCGTTGTAGGACTCATCAGTGATGCCAAGGGTCGGATGTACTGACACCTAGGAGTTGGTTACGAAAAAAACACATCGTAAAATACATGTGTATATTTAGAACTGTGTCACTATTTTTAATGAACTAAAACGTGACTGTTTGGTTTGTAACAAACAGTTTTGTTAATATAATATCAGTTCATTTTGTATGTTTACCTAATCTAGAGTTATTTCTGTAGTGTGGAACTATATTATGTGGAGCGATAATGAGTGAAGCGGCGGATACAGCCTAATGATTATATTCGTACGCCGCTAAAGTAATGGGCAGATGTAATGCAAGCGTGTAAGTATGAAACAAGATATATTAACTCTTGTGGGACGCCTGGTCTGATCCCACATAAAGGTCATTTACGTCATAATGTAATACATGTACAATTTCTTTCTCTTCGATTTCAACGACACCTTTCAGCATGCTTCCATATAACCAATGGCGTTCATACTCCTATATTTACCATTGTATGGCACTGCCACTATATAACCCTACCAATTCAGTTGCGAGTTCACCAGCCTATGAACTGCCAACAGGAAGTGATCTCTGCTACTGGTAAGCGCGGGAAATTTGAATTTGAAAATTTCAAAACAAAAATCGCATGACAAATAAAAAAATCGCAGATGGTAAATATAAGAATTGAACGGCTTTCAGTTGGCATTCATAGTCAATATGAATGCCAACTGAAAGCCATTCAATGCTTAAATGAATTCAACTCCTTTTGGAATACTATGATATGTACTGGTATAATGGACATATACATTAAGCAGTATTTCGCCGTTCTAGATTGGATACCTGACATTGATTGACAGCGACGTATCGGGAAAGATGTTTTCCAGTTTTATGCCAGACGGAATGTACTTTACAATAATTGTACAGATCTTTGATGCTGATCACGTGGCATGGGAATTGTCCACGTCACACAAACATTAACTTCACTTCCCCACTGAGGGTAAAATTATTATTCGTGATTTTTTTTTTTTGTGTGAATTGTTTCTTTTTTTTTTTATTTATTGTACAACTAAAGATATGTGATGAGAATTGTCTTTGACATGGAAATTAATCAACATACACGCCATATTTTCTTAAATGAAAGAATTGCGTTTTGTATTCTAGGCACCAGGGAAATCATACGGGAAATTGAAGCAATATTAACTAACATGTGGAATACCTGCATACCGCGACCAAAGTTAAATATTCGATATATACATCAATATTTGTAAACTTCATTTATTTTACAGAATTTGCGAAACAAGTTATTCCAACTTAACTGTTAATAATTAATTTTTCTTTGTTTTCATGGTAAATACTCAAATGTGATTGGTCGAAAAATTCTTTTCATTCTTCTATGAAAGAAATTCCGAGAATGGCGCGAAAAATGTGACGTCACAATACGACAATTGACGTTGCGTATTGATTTGAGAAAAAGAATCCCATTTAAAACCAGTAAAATTGTACATAAAACATGTTTTAAATTAGAAAATCATTTTCAAAAATTAATTATAAGTGTTGATGTCAATTTTGTTTTAGTTTCATACGCGGATTCATACAGTTTGCAAACAAAATTTGTTTCATACCCCGATGAAACTAAAACAAATGACATCAATGCTTCATTGTTGGCTAGGGTGGAACTACACGAGGAGTCTTGTTGCAGGAGGAAATCGGATTCCCAGGAGAAACCCACGTGGTCGGGAATTAAGGTGACCTTTAACCTTTTCATATCGGATCGGGGAACCGAACCCCGTCCGCCTAAGTAATAGGCAAGTGTGTTGCTACTGTACCATTTGACCGTCAAATATGAATATTAAAATATGTTGCAAAATGTTATCATTGAGAAATCCGGGTACAGTTGAACCTACAGTTGAGTGTAGACTAAAGGTTACACCCAAGTGCACTCCGAGTGCACTCCATTTGGACTTGGAGTGCACTCCGTTTGGACTCCAGGTAAACTTGGAGTGCACTCCAAGTGGACTCCGAGTCTACCTGGAGTCCTATAAGACACCATGCCTACCCCAGTTCTATAATCAGACTATATCATATATATATATTAATACTTTGATGCTTTTAATATAATTTACATATAATTAAATAGATATTTACAAATTACTTTTGTTCTGTTAATATTACTATTAACATTTATTTAGTTACTAGGAATATTTCTTTTATTGTTAACACATGGTAATAATGCCTACATGTTAAATATATATTTATTAATATCCATAAAAGACAGTTATACAATTTATGCTATAATCAGGTTTCTATAAAGTTAATTGCTTATTATTTCATATTTCATTAAGATGTAAGTAAATTGCATTTCATTTTATTAAGGAATTGAAAATTATTTCAATTAGAATATTTATTACTATACATATGTCATGACTGTAAAGGAAGTTCAGATAATATATCTATATTATGTTATTGATTATTCAAAATATTGAAAGTTTACAGTATTTAATGAATTATGTGTTTTTTTTATATAAGACATTCTCTACATATATGTAGTCAATTCAGGCAAGTAATTATAAAATAAACAATCATTTTAGTTTATATAGGTTATATATTTAAATGTATCATTTGAAAAATATACATTTACAACTGTACATATTTACGAGCATTGCCTAGTTAAATTAATATTCTGACATAACGTACACACAAGTATGTAGTTCTGGACTACCCGTAATAAATGACAGTATCTGTTTAATTGCTACTATTATTGGCCATGCATGACTGACTCTGGCCTGACACCTCTGATACTGTGCCAGGTGAGTTTTAAGAGCGTGCTACAGGTACTGTCCTGGGTTCACAGAAATACCTGTGTCAATACTGTCACAGTATGGCTTCAAATTATGAAGCTGGGCAAAGCAGGGTCACAGTGTTATAACCTCAGGCCAATTAACAGAACAGTAAGATTATCTCCTGACTTGAAGGAAAGGTTGTAGCTCTCCATTTGAGAGGCCTTAATCAGACCAAAATTAAATGTATAAATGAAATACCAGTGTAATTAAGGTGGAAATGTCAAGATAAGTTGTAAAACCATTAACAAATTGGTTAACAGATTTAAGAAGACAAACTCTATTGAAATGAAGTCATTCTTTACTGAAATTAGAAAGTAATAATAAGCTGTTTCTTATTACATTGTAACCTGTCTAAACCGTAAGTCATTGAGACCAAACGTATTGACTGGTTTATGCAGGTGTCCGGTATGTAGAGGTACAATGTTGAATGATATAAGTTCAAAAAAAATTAATGCAAATCAAATTAAGAAATGATGCAGTTCTTATCTTGTTATATTCAAAATTATAAAGACATTGCTTTAAAAAATTAATTGTAAAGAAAGAGATTAAACTAAAAAAAAACAAATATTTCAGTGTAATTCAAAATGGTATAATGAATGTAAATGCACCATTTCCCAAAACCAACCTATAGCCTTATACCCGTAATTAGTACACATTGTTCTCATCCAGGAAATAAGATTATAGAGCCTGAGGTAAAATTTGCCTCGGGGCAGTTGGACACGGCAACCTATGTACCATTTACCTGTAAAACTGACCTGTTGGAACTACGTACATCGTTTTCTATTCCCATTCAGTCAATATCTATCATGATATGTGTCACTCATACATTGTATGTAACAGATACAGGTCATGAATGTACAATGGCATTATAAAATCATAACGTTAAATGTTCAAACTTTAAAAAAAAAAATGCATATTAAGGCCCGCTGCAATTGGTGTATGGAATGTTCGATAAGTATTTTCTTAACTCAAACATGAAAATTATATTAATCTATGTTTCAGATTTCAGATTTTATTTCAGATAATGATTTACATATTGACCTCTAATACTCTATACATGCTTCCATTATAACATCAAATAAATAAAGTAATAGTACCAGTTTGAAATAAAAAAAAAAAAAAAAAAATTTCAAATATTGTTTTTTTTATATTAATGACTTATAACTGTTTTAATATTATAATACTGTAATAGGAATGGACAATCATATAATTTCAAAAGTGTCAGATATCGACCGTCACAAGTCTGTACCTATATTCTATATGACCTTGGTATACATGTAGGTCAGCCTGAGTTTCCTCTAGCCTTGACAACATACCAGACATGGTGTCAATGCCAGAGGAAACTCGGGCTAGGTAAAGGTAAGGTGTGATGCCCAGTTTCCATCTAACAATTAAGGGGGTCTTTATCCAGTTAGATGACTGTGTGTACACCTGTCCAGATCTTCACACCTTATGAGGTAAACTTCGAGGAAGGGGTCATTATTGGGGTCAGTGTAGGTTTGTCTTTTCTCCACCCCTGTAATCAAGCTTGATATACAGGTAAATATTGACCTGGAAGTTGGGGGGGGGGGGGGGGGGGGGGGGGGGGGGGGGGGGTAGGATGTATCTGATATAACTGTTAAAAGAACTCCATGTATGACCTGGATTTAATGAGGCAGGCTTAACAAAAAAAAAGTTGGTTTACCAAATAGAAATGTAAGTCTGATGTTAAACTGTTAATCAAAATTAGACATTAGATCCGGAATATGCTATCAAGGTGATAAAAAAAAACTTTCTTTTTTGTTGTATGTTAAGATAAATACAAACTGTTGGAAGAAAAGTATTTGAAATATAAAATATATTAAAAACAGTACTTAGTACTTCGAGTACAAGTTATGTCCAGTACACAATCAACTCTACATTTTGAGAGATCACAAAAAACTTGCCAAATACATTTTTGTTTATTGCCAATTTTCTACTTATTGACTTAGTGGCTTAATTGTTAAAACTCTTCAAATCAAAGGAATGCTATCATACATTTTTCAACGAAGTGCCAGATCTATTCATTTTATATAGGGTTAACTAATAGAAAAAAATCAATTATATTAGATGCTGTTAGTTAACCAACGAAAAATGAACCGACAAAATAAGATGATATATACAAAGATAAAACAGTAACACATATCTTATTGTTACATGTTTAAGGAGTCAAAATGTATAAGAGTATACATCTATCTATAAACATTATGTATATATGTACTTGGTTACAGGTACATGTGATACATGTGGACCCAGGTAGGATTGGGGCCTGATAGGACTCCAGGTAGACTTGGAGTGCACTCCGAGTGCACTCCAAGTTTACCTGGAGTCCAAACGGAGTGCACTCGGAGTCCAAACGGAGTGCACTCGGAGTGCACTTTGTGTAACCTTTAGTCTACACTCAACTGTATGTACAAAGACCACATCGATAAATGTGGGCAGTTTATTCAGTTATAAAACACGATATGTGACCGTTAAAGACAGGTTTGTTGGACTTAAGGACATTTTTTTTTAATTTCCTAGGACGGTTGGGTGGCACAGTGGTAAAACGACCTGCCCGATCACGTGTTTTTTCTGGGTACTTAAAATAAATAGGTTTTGTATTCCATATTATTGCAGATGAGCTGTAACGATCAATGTACATGTAATAGAAGAACCTAAGTTCGAATCTAGTAAATTTATTCAAGGCTCATCTACGGATCCTTGACAGAATTGGCTGACAATATGCTAATGATTCCGAATCCTACCGGAATATGCCGAGATGATACGATTGATACCGTACCTTGACGAAAAAGGCCGAGATATAGCGATTGCGTCAACTCCAATGACTCCACAGTGAATACACAACAGTATCGCTCCACCTTTTCCTTCATTATGTTGGTTCATGTTATATTAGATTTGTTCCTTTTCGATAAAAAATATCCGTAATGAGATAAATCCGTAATAACCTTAGGGCAGTGAGCTAGTCAAGATGACGTCACGGCAATATGATATTTTCCCGGGTTATCTTTTATATGCGCGTGGAGTCGCATTTCGTTTTACATTGCGATACTAATTCTGCTATTTATAGAATTTTTGTTTATGTTTTTTGTTGTAAAAATATGTTTGATTACGTAATATTGAACATAAATAAATAAAGTCAGATAAACCCGGTACACCGATACAGTACTCCGAGGAGGAGGAGGAGAGACTGAAAAAATAAAAGGAATCTGTTGCATGTATATTTATGTGGAACTCTTTCGAAAATAAGGCGGATATAGTATATAACCCTAAACTGGTTGATTAGCAAATACTATTGCAGTTGTAGTAGTGAATGTCATACGGATGTAATTTCATCACGTGCGAGAATCACGTGCAGTGTCATCATATACATGTACATGGCGATGCTTGATATATAGGTCGTCCGCTCATCAGAACGAGTGGATCGTGTCCCTGGTAATAAGCCTGTAATACATACACTGCTGGGAACACGAGGCCCACGACCGGACTGGGAACTACAAAACAAGATCTGCATGAAAAATCATTCTCTTTTGTGTTTGTGACAATGTCACTGTTTTAAGCCTTTCCATCTGATTAAATTCTGTAATAAAAAGTCTCGTCGCTTTTGTCAGGAGACGACGCGTGGTGATATATTATTTATCACAGGTTCGATACCATCTCTTCACGGATCAGACTGATGACTGTGAAGAATGCGACAATGAACCCTTAGCTTATGATACAGGACGCCAATAATTAATTCATGATTTCGGGGAGAATCATTGATATCGATGACCTGTGTCACGTGGTTTTGTAAAACCGTGCCGACAGCCAATTCAGCATTATCTCGTCATAAGGTTGACGTGTATACTACCGATACACCCGCTGTATGAAGGTGAATTGTTGTTATTATCATTCCGGTGGTAATTTCGGGGAGTCTAGGAACCACATCAGCAGACAGCTTGTGATGATGTAGTATGCTGTGGAGTTCGACTGTAACATACCTCATGCACGACTGTTACTAAGGCCAACAGTCACACGAGAATTGATCAATGTTGTAGCGGCGCTTGACTGTTTCACTTCTCTTGTGTCACTACACAATTGTGACGTTTAAATGTCTGAATATAGTAAATCTTGTGTTAAATATAGAAACTTTAAAACACCACTGTGAGTGGAATCGTTCTACGACACGTATATATCTATACGCACGTTGAGGATTTAGAAGTGGCGAGCTTTAAATTTGTTTGGAAAGTATCGGCGCGGTGATTTCACAGTCTAAATTACAAAGTAGCAGGAGCGATGGAGTTCGTCTCGTGTAGAAATTTGTCGCTGAATCTAGTCATCAACTGAAGTCATCTGTCAGACCGCCACAGCTACAGAGAATAGTTGATTTCTGGGAACTTGGAGCGGAGTTCGGTTACAATATCACGGTGACGACCATGAACGCCTTATGAATCGCGGATTGAAGAGGATATATTTCCGGTTTTAGTGGAACCCCCAGAATCCGGAAAAGCTGAGGTTTATAACTATTTTCTTTTTTCTTTTTGTTATTGAAATAATTTGAAACAATTGTAGGTGAGAAACAAAGGAGAAAATCTTTCGCGATTCTATCGAAGAAATTGTTGTTTTTTTTTTCTATATTTTTGCTGTAGAACCTGTTTCAAGAAGAACCCGTTTATCTGGATATCTTTGATAATATTTATTTTGGATCGGTTTGTTCTAACACGGGGTTTAGCAAATACATTGCACCGGCTGAAACTTGAATTATCAGAACTTAACGTCAACTGCAGTGTGGAGTGAATCTGTGTAATCCGGATAAACCAAAGGACAAAACCTGTGGAAACCGGATAAAATCATATCATAGACATAATCTTTGAAATCCGGACAAAATTAAGGACAAAACGTGAAATTCGGATAAAATCATGAACATAACCTGTTGAATCCGGATAAAATCATGGATATAACCTGTTGAATCCGGATAATTTCATGGACACAACCTGTTTAATCCGGATAATTTCATGGATGATACCTGTTGAATTTGGATATTATTCAAGGAATATCCTACCTGTTTATTCCGTATGTAATGCAGGTGGTATTTAATTATTTCTGTAAAATATATCGCATTATGTAAGCACTGACTCAAATTTCGTATAAATACTCATAAACTAGCACATGTATAGCATATGTTTACACTGTATAGTAATGTTTCCGTGATAATAAGAGGAATTTGTAATCCTTTTAAACGAAATTTAATTCAGTTTCGCGTTAAAACAATGTGTCGATAAATACATTTGAAGAAAATTATGGCTTTTTTTTTTTTATTTATCGGAGAAGTAAGATTTTTTTCCCTCTGAGTAAATTAAACGAACACTGTAGGTTAGAAGAAGGCACCTTTATCAGGTTTAAAGAATTTGGAAAATTTCATAATTTTAAAATAAATACGCCTGTTTGTCAATTTTCACTGAATGATTTATAAAACTGATAACATTATCTCAATGAATTGTATTTATTTTTATTTGGACGTAAACCAATTCATTTTAAGTTTTATCTGAAATATTTAGTATGAGACAGATATAAAAAATGTATATTAAAGTTTATTAAAATTTCGGTTAAAGGAAAATTCCTGATAATATCACGAGACATTACGATACAGTGTATATAGATATGATCCACATAGAGGTCCTTGATGGTAGAAAGTCCAGCTTAACCAAACTTGTAAATATGGTTTTAAGGTCATATTCATGTATTTGGATTTTGATTTCTGCTCAATGAACTCACTAGAACTGTCAGCTAGCCGAACCCGCTCGAAAGTGACACTAATAATTTTCGATTGATTATGGGACGTTTTTTTCATTATTTTAGGAATGAAATCTGAAGTTCGGTCTGAGCTGGAGCATACCTCGATGTCAGTCGTCAATCCGCACAGGTAACAAACGTTTCTACTTTACAATTTCTATTTCTTTGTCGATTCATTTTTTTTTTAAATCTAAAAATCTCCATCTGATCCTGTTAAGTGAGAGAAAAAAGCGAGTTATCCAAAAGATCGATTCTTGTTAAAATTCGGTAAAATTGACACCCATCACTCAGTATTACGTCTCAAGAGTGTGTGTTCACACACAGGGTGTCATCTATACATACTTTTAATCCAGCACCTCGGTCCCTGTAACGAATTATCAGGTCCCTGTGATACACACTAGGGAAGGTCCACATACAGGTAGACTGTAACAAATTCTCAGGTCCCTGTGATACAAACTCGGGGAGGTCTAAATACAGGTAGACTAACAAATTCTCAGGTCCCTGTGATACACACTAGGGAAGGTCCAAATACATGTAGACTAACAAATCATCAAGTCCCTGTGATACACACTAGGGAAGGTCCAAATACAAGTAGACTGTAATATATTCCCAAGTCCCTGTGAGCCTGGTTGGTACGAATTCAGTTTCATTATTATTACTGAAATGTGAATCTACGTTTATTGAATTATGAACTCAGAATTGAAAAATAATACGGTTCATGAGAGATAGCTCAATTTCAATTAGCGACATTGAAAAAAATTAATAATTAATATGATCGGGAGAAAACGCGCTTGAAAAATATTCAGACTGATAATATCATATAATAAAAACTACAATAATCTATGTATACCCAGCCCGTACAGTTTACATACATTGACAGTTTTACGGAGTCTTACGGCTTCTTATCGATCATCCTTAAGATTCTGGCAAGTTGGAAGTAAATATGAGATTATTATTAAAAAAATTAAAAAAAATGTTGTCTCGATTTTTCTTCTGTCAGGGATTTTTTTTTTTTTTTTTGCAAAATTTTGGAGAATTTGAGAGACATTCCCTGAACCATCCTCCCGAAACATCCTCCCGAAACATCTGTATGGTACATTGATCGATCAGTATCTGTCACTAAGGTACACGTTACGGTTGACTGCTCCGCGAAGTAGATACACGGGAGGTGTATTAAATATAGGTTATCGACGGAACATGATATATGTAGGTAGGGGACACAAGGGTATTCACATATACAGGGTGATCTGTATGGGAGGTCAGGGGGCGTCTGAGAGAAGGACGATACAGGGTGACCTGTATGGGAGGTCAGGGGGCGTCTGAGAGAAGGACGATACAGGGTGACCTGTATGGGAGGTCAGGGGGCGTCTGAGAGAAGGACGATACAGGGTGACCTGTATGGGAGCTCAGGGGGCGTCTGAGAGAAGGACGATACAGGGTGACCTGTATGGGAGCTCAGGGGGCGTCTGAGAGAAGGACGATACAGGGTGACCTGTATGGGAGGTCAGGGGGCGTCTGAGAGAAGGACGATACAGGGTGACCTGTATGGGAGGTCAGGGGGCGTCTGAGAGAAGGACGATACAGGGTGACCTGTATGGGAGGTCAGGGGGCGTCTGAGAGAAGGACGATACAGGGTGACCTGTATGGGAGCTCAGGGGGCGTCTGAGAGAAGGACGATACAGGGTGACCTGTATGGGAGCTCAGGGGGCGTCTGAGAGAAGGACTATACAGGGTGATCTGTATGGGAGGTCAGGGGGCGTCTGAGAGAAGGACGATCGTGAAACTCTGTGTGGTATTGTATGCAACCAGAAACAGTGAATCACAACTGACAATATTCACAGATTTTCCGAAACAGTGTTTAAGTATTCAATTTTAATTGAGTTTTATTTCAATTAATTATTCAAAAAATTTATTTCGAGAATATCCTTTGATATTTGTGCAACTCTGAGTAGTATTATTATATACATCCAGAAACAGTGACTGGCATCTGACAACATTCACCGATTTTTTTAAAATTTTTATTGTTTGCTCAGTCACACATATGTGTGTTACAAGAGGTCGACGAAAAAGAGTTTGAGGTATTCAATTTTAATTGAGTTGTATTTCAATTAATCATTTTAAAAGATTATTTCGGGAATGTACCTTAATATCAAAAAGGTTCCGCTTTGTGATTTTTGAATTTGAAATAGTGTTATAAATCAAGAGGCGAGATAACTCTTACGGTATAGAGCAACATAAACCCTTAAGTAAAACGAAATTTTATAGTATAGGCCAATAAAAACCCAAAGAAAGAGATTATACAGGATATGACAGCTTACTGTGTAAGGGGAAATGCACCATATCGTACAGTATAGGGCAGCATACACCCTTAAGTAAAACAAGTTCTGTTAGTACATGTCAACATACACCCTTGAGTAAAACAAGTTCTTTTAGTACATGTCAACATACACCCTTGAGTAAAACAAGTTCTTTTAGTACATGCCAACATACCCCCTTAAGTAAAACAAGTTCTTTTAGTACATGCCAACATACCCCCTTAAGTAAAACAAGTTCTTTTAGTACATGTCAACATACCCCCTTAGTAAAACAAGTTCTTTTAGTACATGTCAACATACCCCCTTAAGTAAAACAAGTTCTTTTAGTACATGCCAACATACCCCTTAGTAGAATAAGTTATTTTAGTACATGCCAACATACCCCCTTAAGTAAAACAAGTTATTTTAGTACATGTCAACATACCCCCTTAAGTAAAACAAGTTCTTTTAGTACATGTCAACATACACCCTTGAGTAAAACAAGTTCTTTTAGTACATGTCAACATACACCCTTGAGTAAAACAAGTTCTTTTAGTACATGCCAACATACCCCTTAGTAGAATAAGTTCTTTTAGTACATGCCAACATACCCCCTTAAGTAAAACAAGTTATTTTAGTACATGTCAACATACCCCCTTAAGTAAAACAAGTTCTTTTAGTACATGTCAACATACACCCTTGAGTAAAACAAGTTATTTTAGTACATGCCAACATACCGCCTTAAGTAGAATAAGTTATTTTAGTACATGCCAACATACACCCTTAAGTAAAACAAGTTATTTTAGTACAGACCAACATACACCCTTAAGTAAAACAAGATCGTACAGTATAGGGCAACAAACCCCCTTAAGTAAAACAAGATCGTACAGTATAGGGCAACATACCCCCTTAAGTAAACAAGTTCTTTTAGTACATGCCAACATACACCCTTAAGTAAAACAAGTTCTTTTAGTACATGCCAACATACCCCCTTAAGTAAAACAAGTTCTTTTAGTACATGCCAACATACACCCTTAAGTAAAACAAGTTCTTTTAGTACATGCCAACATACACCCTTAAATAAAACAAGTTCTTTTAGTACAGACCAACATACACCCTTAAGTAAAACAAGATCGTACAGTATAGGGCAACATACCCCCTTAAGTAAAACAAGTTCTTTTAGTACATGCCAACATACCCCCTTAAGTAGAATAAGTTCTTTTAGTACAGACCAACATACACCCTTAAGTAAAACAAGATCGTACAGTATAGGGCAACATACCCCCTTAAGTAAAACAAGTTATTTTAGTACATGCCAACATACCCCTTAGTAGAATAAGTTCTTTTAGTACATGCCAACATACCCCCTTAAGTAAAACAAGTTATTTTAGTACAGACCAACATACACCCTTAAGTAAAACAAGATCGTATAGTATAGGGCAACATACCCCCTTAAGTAAAACAAGTTCTTTTAGTACATGCCAACATACCCCTTAGTAGAATAAGTTCTTTTAGTACATGCCAACATACCCCCTTAAGTAAAACAAGTTATTTTAGTACAGACCAACATACACCCTTAAGTAAAACAAGATCGTACAGTATAGGGCAACATACCCCCTTAAGTAAAACAAGTTCTTTTAGTACATGCCAACATACCCCTTAGTAGAATAAGTTCTTTTAGTACATGCCAACATACCCCCTTAAGTAAAACAAGTTCTTTTAGTACATGCCAACATACCCCCTTAAGTAATACAAGTTCTTTTAGTACATGCCAACATACCCCCTTAAGTAAAACAAGTTATTTTAGTACAGACCAACATACCCCTTTAAGTAAAACAAGTTCTTCAAGTACAGGTCAATTAACATACCCCCTTAAATAAAACAAGTTCTGTTAGTATAAGGGCAACATACCCCCTTAAGTAAAACAAGTTCTTTTAGTACAGACCAACATACCCCCTTAAGTAAAACAAGATCGTACAGTATAAGGGCAACATGCACCCTTAAGTAAAAAAAAGTTCTTTTAGTGCGACCAACATACCCAATTGAGTAAAACAAGTTCTTTTAGTACATGCCAACATACCCCTTTAAGTAAAACAAGTTATTTTAGTACAGACCAACATACAACCTTAAGTAGAACAAATATTCTTTTGCGTAACAAATTGGGATATTCTGAGAAGATCCATTATTTGTCGTTTAACCAGCTTTCATCATGGAATATACGGCACGCCAATTATCTGCAGTCGGAAATTGCGTTTTACAATCGTCGAGGGAAAATGAGAACAAGGCGCGCATACACACTGTACCAGATTGAGTTAGACTTCGTACGATTTACGTACAGCGAGAAACACCTAAATTAGGACCAAAATTGTTCCCGAGGGACAATTTAGGATTCAGCAGCGTTCGTTTATTAATACGTAGCCATACCAGTCGTGTCTAGACGTTAAAGGGTCACGACAGCGAAACATCAACGGTATAATCTGTATCTATTTGTGACTTCTGTGTTCACAGGGGCTTGAAATTTAGTATGCCTTGGTAGTTTGACATGTCCAAGTGCCTGTGTTAAGGGTATTTTAGACGTTTAGGAGATTAGATTATGACACCAATCTCGCTTCTTTATATAATTAAGAGAGGGATGTCATGTTTATTGAATGTTGATAGAGCTATTATGGAGAGGACTTGAAAAGACTTGCCTGTTGTCCAATCCATATGTTTTCTAAGATTATAATTTATTGAAATTAAATTAAATACAGCTGTTTAAACATCTAAATGCGCCATACAGACTAGAAAAGATCCAAAAACATCTCGACTGTCACAGATACTCAGGCCCCTGTGCCTGTGTTCATAGAGTTTTTTTTATCTCGATACTTCAACTGCTTCCGTTTCCGGCCCGAAATGACTAGCTACATAGTGAAAATAACCTTCTGATTTCGTGTGTTTGTTATCATGACTTCCGGTGTAACATTTTCAGCCAAGGGTGCGAATATGTTGTTTACCTTTTAAAGACAACCGGTTTGAAAATCTTTGTTTTTGGCAGTCTCCTGTGACAAAGGTTACATATATATTTATTTTATAACATCAATATCACCGTAACATCAATATCACCGAAACTTTAATTTCTTAGTTTCGTATTTAACTACTTCCGGTGTATTATTGCAACATGTCATTCTCTTACAATAAGCACAGGTACACTTCCGGTATAGTCTATAGATTGTAGGTATCACACAACTAATTCAGCCAATCAGCTGGTGTTTCACCTGAACCAAGTCCCCGAAGAAAATGTGTTTCTTGGGTTTGTAGCTATTTCCTGAGTAAATAACACACGCAATGAGTACTTTCTTTATACGAGAATAAAGTAGGGTCTTGTTATTTTAAAAATCAAAAATATACACTCCTGGTATATATAGAAAGACGTAGGATTCCAGGTGTAAAAAGGTGGGGGTTCCCCTGTGCACTGTAAATATCAGGGTTACTGTCTTCCAAGTACAGGTGTGCTCTTATATGCTATTAAACCTATCCAATATTATCGTTTTTCTGGTAGGGAAATCTTGAAACTATATTTTGATATATATTTAACAACATTTAAACTTCAAATGAGCGATTGAGGCGATGGAGTCATTGGTGAAATAATTAGTTGTGTGAGACCTTGTAATGAACTACGATTCGGCTAAAGAATTTAGGAAATCTCTTCAAAAGTCGTAAGAACAACATAGTTATTGATGAATTCCGTGTGATAGGACGATAGGCAAACAGTGTCGTGTATAAAATACTACCTCGTTGTGATTTATGTATCTTCATTTCCGGTCCCTGTATTATGATACTGTGTTTGTTGTTATAGTTGATGATACTTTCCGGTAACGTATCTCTTTACTTCCGGTAACGTATCTCTTTACTTCCGGCAACGTATCTCTTTACTTCCGGTGACGTATCTCTTTACTTCCGGTGACGTATCACTTTACTTCCAGTGACGTACGTATTTAATTTCCACTCTGTAGAGACATTTATGTATAACTCGGAAAATCAATAACTTTGTCAGGGATATGCACGTGATTAAACGTCCTTTATTTTCTTAACCGAATTCATTTCACAACCTGGAGAGACGCACCCATCATCTGATATCATCGCTAGAACACAAACGTTAGCATGGTTCGGGGAAGATACACGACATTTGCCGACATCAATAAAATAAAAAAGATAAATGACCCGCGGGGGAAATCAATCTGTGGTACCGGACCAATTTCCATGGAGAAAATATGATAGTGTCTCGTTTTTGTGTCGTGTGATGCCGTTAACCCCCGATTTGAATGTCAACCAAAAATATGTACCTTTTTTTAATTCCTTACAGTACCAAGGTTTCTAAGGTTACCACATGAAGTAGAAAACCTTTAATTAAAATAGGAGTACGTCTACGGTTACACGACGGCTTAATTAAGTTGAAAAGTGAGTCAGATTTTAATAAAAGGATTATTACGTTTTCGCGTGTATTGCGGACAAATGCCTTTTATTGATTTGTAATATCATCCGTGACGTCATTAATTGTACTCCTGACGTTATGAACTTTCTCTGTTATTTTATAAAATATGACTTAAAACAGAATCTAGTAATCGAAGTTAAAACGATCCAATGTAACCTTAGTATAACCTCTTGACCCATGTTGACTTTTGAAAGTGTTTTGGCCATTTTCAAGGATGGGCTTATAAAGTCAAGATTCCTTGTCCGTATAAATTAAGTAAGAGCTATTAAAAAATAATAATTTAAAAAATAATAATAAAAAATGCATAAAAAGATAAAATAAAATATAAAAACCAACCTACCTACATTTTAGTGGAAATACGTGTGTTGTTTATATAATAGGTCTGCAATTATTTCACTTTTCCATGCCCGTTGACCTCATGACCTTGTGACCTCCTACATCTCGTTGACCTTTCTTGAACTTATTGACCTTTATGAATTTTTCTTCTGTCAGTTAAAAATAACAAATATGACTTTCCTATCAACTCTTGACTAGCTTGACATCCATTCACATTTATGACCTCTCATGACCTTTTATGACTTCCATGACCCCTGACCTTACACCCCTGTAACCTTTGCATGCTCTATTGAGATGAAACACTTGAACGATGGAAATAACGTAAACTTGTTTTATGAATCTAATTAAGTTTGTCAGCTGATAGTATTTCTTAGAATATAATACACCGGGGAATGTTCAAATCTCGTGTTTTATTACGAACCCGAGTTCGTTGACATTTTAAATAATTTTATATTCAAATATCCTGCACTTAAAAATACTTCAACGGCGTAGGAAGTTTTGCGAGCAGAAAATGACGTCATGGAAAAAGACAGACGGAACCATCATTTGTTGAAGATTTACAGACCTAGCACGTATAGAATCCTTGATAATAGACGGGTTTGGGAGAAAAAAAATCACGAAATCGTTAAACAAATCTCTACTTGGTGTAAATGTCTTTAACACAGAGATATAGGTACTGGTCGATAAACGTTCGACGGTGAACGGTTTGTCTTTTCTAGGATTCTAGCCGTTCCGTCGATAACTGTCGTTAGTCGGTGAATAGATGTTTTATACGTGAGTAATGCTACCACTTAAGGGTCATCTATATAGCAGAATAGTGTTGAATTTCAAACACGAATAAATACCTAAAGATTTGCACAAAAAATGTGATGTAATATACCAAAATGTTTGTTTGGACATGTAGCTTCTTACAATCACCAATAATATGCTATAGATGCTACCAGTTTCTTCTATAGAGTAACTTTGTGGTAAGATGTAGCATGGAATAATTCTAAGTCACGCAAATGATCAAACCTGAAAAATAGCCATGCTGTTATGTTCACAAGTGTCTATAGCACAGGGTAGGAGCATTTGTTTGACCGGATTTTACTGTATGTACGTATAAACACTTATTTTGTTTTGACCTTGAAATGCAAATGGCGGCTGAGAATAGTATTACACAAATATGGCTTAGAGGAGGCATTTCAGTTAATAACAATACTCCTATATCGTACTTTTAAGACATCTTATCATAGTAACATGAACATTTTGAAGTCAATTTGTTAAACTGGTGAGTTTGGAGCCTTTTTCAGAAATAGGCTTATTTTACCCCAAACTCAACGGTTGAACATTTTTTCATAAAAGCAGTCTTCTTGCCACTTCAAGAATACTTTATATTGTCTAATAAGAGCATTTTTGATGTTTTAAATACCTTGCCTTCTAATATGCCATATTTGTGTGATAGCATTCACGACCGCCATTTGCAATTCAAGGTCAAAATAAAAACAGCGTTTATACATATAATAACGTCAAGGCTGGTCAAACCAATGCTCCTATTTTGTGCTTGAGACACTTGTGAGCAACACGACATGGCAAGTTTGTGTAATATATGGGATACAAATGAGTTAATTATGTCCCCCTGAAACATGCATTTTTCTTACGTTTTGTTGAAATTTACAAACAGCTTAACGAATTACATGTCAACAACAAGTCCCACGGTTTGCCACGATACATACTAAAAGTTCATCATGTTACTTTCTGTGATATTGCACCATAATAGGGATTTATAGGCCTGTAAAATATCAATGTTTTGACTGGATTTGCTGTTTAGATGCCCCAGCATTTTAGATATGAGGTACACTAATAGTGGAATATATATTATCAAATATTGTCAACGCCCGTATGTGCTTCGCACTCGTGAAAATATCGATATTTTGTCATACTCGTGAAATATATGTTATATTAAACGGGAAACCATTAGTATCCTCTATTTATCACATGACTCAGAAAACTTACATTTTGACATGATGTAGCGTCACCACTTATGACGTCATGCTATTGTCAAGAGTATGATGTCACAATTTATTACAGACGATGGAAGACACTCATTACACTAGTGACAATACCGGGGCGAATAAACCTTAATTAATTCATACGTATCTATTGTCAATAGTGAGACAGGAATGGAATGATCTAGTAGTTCATATCAAGCTAAGAAAATTGACGAAATGTCATAATTATATAATACACAGACTAACATGCGTTTTCACCTCGTATGAAAATGAAATTTTACCTCGCTAGAGGGTCCTAAAAATGTAGAATTCTTAAGACCCGTTCTCATACGATAAAGTAACGCATACAATATCTTCATTTGTTTACAAATATGAACTGTTTAGTTGAAATTTTGCGATTTTTTCTGTGGTCGTAATTTAAAGTATTAACTTCGCTGTGTTCTTTTTTTTTTTTTTACAGAGAATACGAGTTGGAAGAGTTTACCATTTCCACACAATAGACAGTTTGGACCATGGTAGTCTCGGTGAAGGTTTCGGTCGGAAATGGAAGTCCGGGTCCGAACCCGTTTACTATAATCTTCACACTGGTTTTTCTCGCGTTCCTAGCGATTGTAATTTTCGCAATGACTATGGAAGTTCTCCGCTTGAAAAGGATTGCTGACAGCCTCACCACACTTAATGAAACAACGACTGATATTAGTTACTCCATGGACAACACGTGATGCCTACAAATCGTCTGTGATTGGTTAGAAATTCGTACACGTCACTTCCGTGTATGACATCATTTCCTGTTTTGCGTGCCATTTTACCGTAACAGGAATGCCGAATTGCCTGATTGACATTGAGCGCGATCTAGCGGTGAGAAATGCTCCTAAGGCTGATAATTCAGTCTAGTTTAACGGGAAGTACAAAAACCTACCGCTATGACGAGTACTAACACGAACAGAATGAACATTAGGCGGCGGAATCAAGGATCAACGAGTTTATTACCTCGACCACGAGAAAAGATTTTGTTTCCTAAATTTCTGTTTTACGTTAAGTTATTTGTTTTACATTTTTTAATTGCTGAATATAATATATTGTTTCGTATAAGTATGCCTACAATTTTTTTTTTTTTTTTTTGTATTTTAAAATTTCCATCCTAACTTTGATGTTATGCAGTGAACGGAATAGCGTATAGTTCCAATTGCGGTGGACGCTATTCCTTGATTTCAATTGTGACGTCATTTTTAGGAGATAGTTTCTCTTGTTGTTTTTGTTTGATATTGCCGGGGTAGAAAGTTGAGAACACAAAACAGAAAAGCGGCGAAGTCGTCTTTAAAATGTTTTCGTGATCAACTCACCTCATTAACTGACGACTTTTATCACTACTTCGTTTTATGCAAAAAGTTTGTATATTTATTACCGTGATTAATACAATCCGTCGATGCTTGCTATCTGTTAATGACTTTTTTAATTGTCCAATTTGCATGTTTCAGCGAACAACAAACAGCCCGTTTGCTGTTTATTGATTTCACGTTCCTCGGCGAAACAAAGCGAGAAATGGCTAGTCGATTTTCATCAATATTGTTTATCTTTGCCAAGTCTTTAACCTTTTACAAAAATATTAGTCGGTAAATATAGTCGAGTTTAAATAAAAATTTTCCCGAGTGAATCTCCTTGTAGATTCTTAATATTTGGAATTATATATTACGTCATCTAAGATGACGTCGGAGACATCATGTTGGCCTAAAACAAGTTGATGCAGACAGTGGTAAAGTTTTATATTCGATATAACTAAGAAATAATCTATTTTCTTCTTTCATAGGAAGTCGGGGGATACTTGTTAATACGCCAGGTGGTTCCTGTGGTTTCTACCTAGTGGTTCCTACCTAGTGGTTCCTGTGGTTCCTACCTAGTGGTTTCTACCTAGTGGTTCATACCTAGTGGTTCCTGTGGTTCCTACCTAGTGGTTCCTACCTAGTGATTCATACCTAGTGGTTCCTGTGGTTCCTACCTAGTGGTTCCTACCTACTGGTTCCTACCTAGTGGTTCCTACCTAGTGGTTCCTACCTAGTGGTTCCTACCTAGTGGTTCCTGTGGTTCCTACCTAGTGGTTCCTATCTAGTGGTTCCTACCTAGTGATTCATACCTAGTGGTTCCTGTGGTTCCTACCTAGTGGTTCCTACCTAGTGGTTCCTACCTAGTGGTTCCTACCTAGTGGTTCCCACTAGTAGTTCCTACTAGTGGTTCTACCTAGTGATGCTGGTTCCTGTGGTTATACTAGTGGTCCTTGTGGTTCTACATCGTTGGTTCCTCATAACTAGTTGACGTTCTACATGTGTTTACCTACCTAGTGGGTACCTACCTAGTGATTCCTACCTAGTGGTTCCTACCTAGTGGTTCCTACCTAGTGGTTCCTGTGGTTCCTACCTAGTGGTTCCTACCTAGTGGTACCTACCTAGTGATTCCTACCTAGTGATTCCTGTGGTTCCTGTGGTTCCTACCTAGTGGTTCCTGTGGTTCCTACCTAGTGGTTCCTACCTAGTGGTTCCTACCTAGTGGTTCCTGTGGGTGCCTACCTAGTGGTTCCTACCTAGTGGTACCGTACCTAGTGAGTCCTACCTAGAGGTTTCCTACCTAGTGGTTCCTGTGGTTCCTACCTAGTGGTTCCCTACCTAGTGGTTCCTACCTAGTGGTTCCTACCTAGTGGTTCCTACCTAGTGGTTCCTGTGGTTCCTACCTAGTGGTACCTACCTAGTGGTTCCTGTGGTTCCTACCTAGTGGTTCCTACCTAGTGATCCCTACCTAGTGGTTCCTACCTAGTGATCCCTACCTAGTGGTTCCTACCTAGTGGTTCCTGTTGTTCCTACCTAGTGGTTCCTGTGGTTCCTACCTAGTGGTTCCTACCTAGTGATCCCTACCTAGTGATCCCTACCTAGTGGTTCCTACCTAGTGGTTCCTACCTAGTGATCCCTACCTAGTGGTTCCTACCTAGTGATCCCTACCTAGTGGTTCCAACCTAGTGGTTCCTACCTAGTGGTTCCTACCTAGTGATCCCTACCTAGTGGTTCCTACCTAGTGATTCCTACCTAGTGGTTCCTATCTAGTGGTTCCAACCTAGTGGTTCCTGTGGTTCCTACCTAGTGGTTCCTACCTAGTGGTTCCTACCTAGTGGTTCCTGTGGTTCCTACCTAGTGGTTCCTACCTAGTGGTTCCTACCTAGTGGTTCCTACCTAGTGGTTCCTACCTAGTGGTTCCTACCTAGTGGTTCCTACCTAGTGGTTCATACCTAGTGGTTCCTACCTAGTGGTTCCTACCTAGTGGTACCTACCTAGTGGTTCCTGTGGTTCCTACCTAGTGGTTCCTACCTAGTGGTTCCTACCTAGTGGTTCCTACCTAGTGGTTCCTGTGGTTCCTGTGGTTCCTACCTAGTGGTTTCTACCTAGTGGTTCATACCTAGTGGTTCCTACCTAGTGGTTTCTATCTAGTGGTTTCTACCTAGTGGTTCCTGTGGTTCCTACCTAGTGGTTCCTACCTAGTGATCCTACCTAGTGGTTCCTACCTAGTGATCCCTACTAGTGGTTCCTACCTAGTGGTTACTGTGTTCCTACCTAGTGGTTCTACTAGTTGGTTCCTACCTAGTGGTTCATACCTTGTGGTTCCTGTGGTTCCTACCTAGTGGGGTACCTACCTAGTGGTTCCTGTGGTTCCTACCTAGTGGTTCCTACCTAGTGGTTCCTACCTAGTGGTTCCTACCTAGTGGTACCTACCTAGTGGTTCCTGTGGTTCCTACCTAGTGGTTACTACCTAGTGGTTCCTGTGGTTCCTACCTAGTGGTTCCTACCTAGTGGTTCCTGTGGTTCCTACCTAGTGGTACCTACCTAGTGGTTCCTGTGGTTCCTACCTAGTGGTTCCTACCTAGTGATCCCTACCTAGTGGTTCCTACCTAGTGATCCCTACCTAGTGGTTCCTACCTAGTGGTACCTACCTAGTGGTTCCTGTTGTTCCTACCTAGTGGTTCCTGTGGTTCCTACCTAGTGGTTCCTACCTAGTGATCCCTACCTAGTGATCCCTACCTAGTGGTTCCTACCTAGTGGTTCCTACCTAGTGATCCCTACCTAGTGGTTCCTACCTAGTGATCCCTACCTAGTGGTTCCAACCTAGTGGTTCCTACCTAGTGGTTCCTACCTAGTGATCCCTACCTAGTGGTTCCTACCTAGTGATTCCTACCTAGTGGTTCCTATCTAGTGGTTCCAACCTAGTGGTTCCTGTGGTTCCTACCTAGTGGTTCCTACCTAGTGGTTCCTGTGGTTCCTACCTAGTGGTTCCTACCTAGTGGTTCCTACCTAGTGGTTCCTACCTAGTGGTTCCTGTGGTTCCTACCTAGTGGTTCCTACCTAGTGGTTCCTACCTAGTGGTTCCTACCTAGTGGTTCTACCTAGTGGTCCTGTGTTCCTACCTAGTGGTTCCTACCTAGTGGTCCTACCTAGTGGTTCTACCTGTTGGTTCCTACCTAGTGGTTCCTGTGGTTCCTACCTAGTGGTTCCTACCTAGTGGTTCCTGTGTCCTACCTAGTGTCCTACCTAGTGGATCCTTTTCCTACCTAGTGGTTCTCTACCTAGTGATCCCTACCTAGTGGTTCCTACCTAGTGATCCCTACCTAGTGGTTCCAACATAGTGGTTCCTACCTAGTGGTTCCTACCTAGTGATCCCTACCTAGTGGTTCCTACCTAGTGATTCCTACCTAGTGGTTCCTATCTAGTGGTTCCAACCTAGTGGTTCCTGTGGTTCCTACCTAGTGGTTCCTGTGGTTCCTACCTAGTGGTTCCTACCTAGTGATTCCAACCTAGTGGTACCTACCTAGTGGTTCCTACCTAGTGGTTCCAACCTAGTGGTACCTACCTAGTGATTCCTACCTAGTGGTTCCTATCTAGTGGTTCCAACCTAGTGGTTCCTACCTAGTGGTTCCTGTGGTTCCTACCTAGTGGTTCCTACCTAGTGGTACCTACCTAGTGGTAACTACCTAGTGGTTCCTGTGGTTCCTACCTAGTGGTTCCTACCTAGTGGTTCCTGTGGTTCCTACCTAGTGTTACCTACCTAGTGGTTCCTACCTAGTGGTTCCTGTGGTTCCTACCTAGTGGTTCCTACCTAGTGGTTCCTGTGGTTCCTACCTAGTGGTTCCTACCTAGTGGTACCTACCTAGTGATTCCTACCTAGTGGTTCCTACCTAGTGGTTCCTACCTAGTGGTACCTACCTAGTGGTTCCTACCTAGTGGTTCCTACCTAGTGGTTCCTACCTAGTGGTTCCTACCTAGTGGTTCCTACCTAGTGGTTCCTGTTGTTCATACATAGTGGTTTCTACCTAGTGGTTCCTACCTAGTGGTTCCTACCTAATGATTCCTACCTAGTGGTTCCTACCTAGTGGTTCCTACCTAGTGGTTCCTACCTAGTGGTTCCTGTGGTTCCTACCTAGTGATTCCTACCTAGTGGTTCCTACCTAGTGGTACCTACCTAGTGATTCCTACCTAGTGGTTCCTACCTAGTGGTTCCTACCTAGTGGTTCCTACCTAGTGGTTCCTACCTAGTGGTTCCTTTGGTTCCTACCTAGTGATTCCTACCTAGTGGTTCCTACCTAGTGGTACCTACCTAGTGATTCCTACCTAGTGGTTCCTACCTAGTGGTTCCTACCTAGTGGTACCTACCTAATGATTTCTACCTAGTGGTTCCTGTGGTTCCTACCTAGTGATTCCTACCTAGTGGTTCCTACCTAGTGGTTCCTTTGGTTCCTACCTAGTGGTTCCTGTGGTTCCTACCTAGGGGTTCCTACCTAGTGGTTCCTACCTAGTGGTTCCTTCCTAGTGGTTCCTACCTAGTGGTTCCTACCTAGTGATTCCTACCTAGTGGTTCCTACCTAGTGGTTCCTACCTAGTGGTTCCTACCTAGTGGTTCCTACATAGTGGTTCCTACCTAGTGGTTCCTACCTAGGGGTTCCTACCTAGGGGTTCCTGTGGTTCCTACCTAGTGGTTCCTACCTAGTGGTTCCTACCTAATGATTCCTACCTAGTGGTTCCTGTAGTTCCTACCTAGTGGTACCTACCTAGTGGTTCCTACCTAGTGGTTCCTACCTAGTGATTCCTACTTAATTATTCCTACCTAGTGGTTCCTACCTAGTGGTTCCTACCTAGTGGTTCCTACATAGTGGTTCCTACCTAGTGGTTCCTACCTAGGGGTTCCTACCTAGGGGTTCCTGTGGTTCCTACCTAGTGGTTCCTACCTAGTGGTTCCTACCTAATGATTCCTACCTAGTGGTTCCTGTAGTTCCTACCTAGTGGTACCTACCTAGTGGTTCCTACCTAGTGGTTCCTACCTAGTGATTCCTACCTAATTATTCCTACCTAGTGGTTCCTACCTAGTGGTTCCTACCTAGTGGTTCCTACATAGTGGTTCCTACCTAGTGGTTCCTACCTAGTGGTTCCTACCTAGTGATTCCTACCTAGTGGTTCCTACCTAGTGGTTCCTACCTAGTGGTTCCTACATAGTGGTTCCTACCTAGTGGTTCCTACCTAGGGGTTCCTACCTAGGGGTTCCTGTGGTTCCTACCTAGTGGTTCCTACCTAGTGATTCCTACCTAATGATTCCTACCTAGTGGTTCCTGTAGTTCCTACCTAGTGGTACCTACCTAGTGGTTCCTACCTAGTGGTTCCTACCTAGTGATTCCTACCTAATGATTCCTACCTAGTGGTTCCTGTAGTTCCTACCTAGTGGTACCTACCTAGGGGTTCCTACCTAGTGGTTCCTACCTAGTGGTACCTACCTAGTGGTTCCTACCTAGTGGTTCCTACCTAGTGGTTCCTACCTAATGGTTCCTGTGGTTCCTACCTAGTGGTTCCTGTGGTTCCTACCTAGTGGTACCTACCTAGTGGTACCTACCTAGTGGTTCCTACCTAGTGGTTCCTACCTAGTGATTCCTACCTAATGGTTTCTACCTAGTGGTACCTACCTAGTGGTTCCTACCTAGTGGTTCCTTTGGTTCCTACCTAGTGGTTCCTACCTAGTGGTTCCTACCTAGTGGTTCCTACCTAGTGGTTCCTACCTAGTGATTCCTACCTAATGGTTTCTACCTAGTGGTACCTACCTAGTGGTTCCTACCTAGTGGTTCCTTTGGTTCCTACCTAGTGGTTCCTACCTAGTGGTTCCTACCTAGTGGTACCTACCTAGTGGTTCCTACCTAGTGGTACCTACCTAGTGGTTCCTACCTAGTGGTTCCAGTGGTTCCTACCTAGTGGTACCTATCTAGTGGTTCCTAGCTAGTAGTACCTACCTAGTGGTTCCTACCTAGTAGTTCCTACCTAGTGGTTCCTACCTAGGGGTTCCTTTGGTTCCTGTTGTTCCTTTCTAGACACATAGGTAGATGGGGGTAAGTTATCATGTGAATTGTAAAGACCTGTCAGTATTACAAATATTATACACTGTGATATATATTCACATTTTAAAAATAAAATTATGTAAGATTATTTATAAAAATAAGACGTTTCAATGTCTAACTTTTAATATTTAAATGCTTATTCATTTTCAAAACCTTTATTAAGTGAAAACTGTTACTTTCCTATTTTTTCGATAAGTACAGGATATCAGTGCTTGTTTAGTTTATTTGATTTACGGAAAATACATTTCTTCAACGAATCTGAAAACTCTGTACATGTATATCACTTGATTTTTATTTGTTTCCAAAGAGCTATTTACAAACCGTGTTCTGTGATTTGTTCATTTACCAAAAACAGTAATTGTTTTAACATTGTTATTGTTTGTGTTATTTGTTAATCAATGAATATAAATTAATTTATACAGATTTGTGGTTTCCTAACTTTTTAACGGACTTGCCAATCCGGACTTCTCATTTCCGGTTCCGGATTAACAAAGTTCTGTATTAACGAATCATGATCTACTCACCACGAGGAGTTCAATGTTTTTTTTCACAACTTCAATAAAATGTTTGTTTTTTATATCGTTTTTAATGTGTTCTTTTTTAATCAGAATAAGGGCCGACAACTCGTGTTTGCTTATATTCGGCAAGGTCACTTTACGTGTTGAATAAAGTTCACTACATGTAGTAATTCCTTTGACAAGCTAAAAAAATCCACAGAAGATTCTCCCCAAGAATTTCTCCTCTGACATGGACGCGTGGCTTCATAAGTCTGTGATCGATAACTCTGTATAAAACTGTGACAATACCTACGGAGTGTACCGCAGTGCACTATGGGAGATATTGGTTACAGGCATAAGCTCAAGAAAAACAGATATAACAAGAAATATCTTTAAAAAAGATAAACGGCATAGTTTCAATGCTGGTGGTTATAATGTAAAACTGCTGGTGAAATAGAATTAACGAACTAATACGTTTCAGCATGGATAACAAAATTATATCAGTTTGAATCATTTTTGGTGATAATAAGACTGCATTTGAATCAGGAATATGATTTTATTAATGTGTCATTTGAATAGATACATCCACTTATTCAGCTTGCATTCAATCATAATTTTGTTTCGTCATTAACTGCATGTCCGCATTTTGCATTTACCGCTACATTGACCAATCACATACTTCATCTTGACCAGTAACGCCACCTGTCGCGTCATATCCGGGAACAAAAGAAAATTATACCGCTATGCCAAAAAAATTGACAAAAAATTTAATTTTATGGTAAGGTGTACTATAAATAGATATAGCATTAAATAACCATTGGTACAATCAGATACTATTGAAACACATGTTCTCAGATGTATTCCAATCAACAGGCGCAACATATCAAAACGAAGGATCAATATGCATCAAGGGAAATAACTCTAAATCTTTATCTAAAAGGAATCTAAAAACTTTATAATTAGAGATAAAGAAATTATATAATCTTAAAATTTATTTCCAGGATATGTAATCTGATATTTAGTTCCATTTTTTCGTAAATAAACTCTAATTCTCATTTAAACTCTCATTAAAAAAATTATAGATATTTTCTTCTCTTATTCGATGAAAATGTATACCATATTAAAATAATCCAATAGTTTAATCCCTATTACAGCTGTAAATTAAGTACAGGTCACGTGACCATGAGACGGTTGTCGCGAGATAAAATTTATATACAATTCTACACTACGTGGCGCTTCTGTTCCAAGGCGACAGAAATGACTCTCGCGAGGAGCTCTTCTGTTGCGGGGGTTCAATAGCCTGCAGTGAAATCATGAACTATTAGCGAACATTTGAGAGAATAAATCTTACAACAGATATAAAATATAACGAGACTGAAACATTCTTCTCCTTTGGCGATATAATATATAAAAAAAGCTTTGATTCAATTATTCAATGACTGGTTAACTTTAAACAAAGATTTTCCTTTACGTATATAACAAGCATCAAGATGTCATTAAAATAATAATTAATATTTCAATACAGTTTCAAATTCTACAAAAGCCAAAAAACTCTTCTTAAAAATTCCCATTTATCTGATGAAGTTTGCTTTTATTGATTTGTTGTTATTTTTTGTTTTAACGAAAACTATTACAAGCTTACTAGGGTTACACAGGAGCCAGGTGTATTTAGTTACTATGGTAACGCTCTACTAAACTCGTATTACAGATTTCTCAGTTAAATCAGTTTTCCCCTCCGATAATTCATGCATCGTTTTAGCATGAGAATGTAATAGTCTGTCTTATTTTGTAACGTGTTTGTGAATTTGATTAAGAAAACAAAGATCCGATTCAAATGTAGTTTAATATTTGGAGGTTTTTATGATACGTTATTGCGAGCAATGCCATTATCTAACAAGATATGGTTTGATTTTGTATTGTTTAACGTCCTATCAGCAGTAATGGTCATGTACACAGGCAAAATGTCTTTATGTCAGTTCAAGTCAAATTCAGGACAATTTCGGGTCAATATTTTGAGGTAAAATTGACCTGAATCAAATGTGAAATTGACCTCAACTTCAGGTCATTTTCAGGTCATTTTCAGGTCCATTTCAGGTCAATAATGGTTTAGGTCAAATTGACCTCAATGCATTTTGCCTGCGTATCAGCAAGTCGATGGCTATAATCCGAAAGTCTGAAGTTAATATCGGAACTGGAGATATACATGATGAAATACGACATATTCTGACCCAATTAGACTGTGAAGACTGGGGTCCCGGTCTCCAAAAGCATATCGTCGCGATTACCAAGGTAAATCAAGTACGGAACCCTTGGATTTAGATATGTATAAGACGATACACACCTAATGTTAAATGTAACGTTAAGTCAACCATGCAGAAAGTATTGACAAGGAAATATCTTAAATGATAAAACTTACAAAGCATCACATTCTACTGTAGACACCAACGACAAATCCCGAAGAAATGGTCGTGATAATTACAGATACGAGCATCGAATGAATGAATGTATAATAATGAATGACTGGATGGATAAAAAATGAAAGAATGAATAAAATGATTGAACAAATCGAATGGATAGTCAGAAACGTCATGCATGGATGGTTGAATGAATGAATGAATGGATATTTATAATGGGTTAATAACAATGAATAAATGAACAGCTCCATAGTAACTTGGAGTTATCTCCCTTCCGTTAACATTTGCATAACTTCTCCGATTAGAAAATACATACCCATAATTAATTAAGTAATTTAGACAATTAAAAGTACCTCTAAGGCGCTCTACCGATTAATTAAATACCAGTATTACTGAAACTAGAAGCGTGACAGTGATGTATATTCCTGTGGGGACTCCATTTAGTATGTTAGGTAGCAGTGTACAGTGAAAATGTCCAATTCTGAAAAATAAGGCACATGTTTTAGATATGTAAACATTGCCAGTTAGTTAACCCTACATATTACTTATAATAAAGTATATATATTTGTTCTATACAACATTGGCAATTTTAATACAGCTCTGAGTAATCTTATTTTTTCCATGTTTTTCAAACCTGTGAAAAAAATGAAAATATTATGATATTTGACCCAAAATGACACATTTCTCTACACAATTTTTTTTTCTGAAACCTATTCAAAATTAAATATCTCTAACTCAAAGACAGAAAACACCCATGGCCAGTCAGTCTTTTTGTGGTGTGCTTCCTAAGTCAGGGCCTACTGGTATCATTACTAATCTTTGTGTATTTCGATACACTAACTATGGCTATATCACAATATGTACATTAATCTTAGGGAAGATAGCCCCATGCTGATATGATGATCCTGCAAACATGTGTATGAAATCAAAACAACATTCACCTTAAATTATCTCAATACTATGATTTGAACATATTGTTTAGACAAAATTGGATTGGGCACAAGGTATTAACAACTTATAAAAGCTCTCTCCATAAATATCTATCACAAAGATTGTGATAGCGACACAGTATACATATAATGATTATAAAGAATGAAAAGCGAATACGAATGACAGGAAGAAAGACAGATCTAGAGATCTAAGAGTAAGATGAATGTTGCTACATTAGGATATACTACAAATTAGGGTTCATAAACGATGTACACAATATATATCTTTAAGTACACTTAATTAAAACTAATTAAAAACTAATGCATGGCACATTCTAGCTACATATCCAAAATCTCAATACTATACTGAGCATCACAGGGGTGGGCGCTCACCATGTGTATGAATGGGACGGATAGATGGATTTTTATTGATTAGCCTTTTTCAGATAAGTCTACCTCTAAACAAACATTCAATACATAACAATAGTGCATTTTATATGACGGTTTTCGAGTTCGATTTGAAATACACGTAAAAGTCCATAACAATTCTAAATACGTTGGCCGGTTTTATCCCGGGAAATGGAGCGGGGAAATAAAAAAACTTGGCGCACGTGACGGTGACATTGTTAAGGCCCAAACACCTCAATTATTATATAACACGACTTTGGAATTGTGAACACAGAGAACATCGATCGCTCTCGGTAATATGATGGTTATATTCGTATCAAGAGATTCTCTGGGTTAAATGACATCTCGTCACACCATAAATCGTAATGTTACGTATTTGTATAAGTTGTAAATACCATTTCAGGGCCAACACTGGCACCCAAATTGATCACGGGAAGCCTGCTTTCACTCTTTGCGGCGGTCCTGTCAAATCTGACGAGTTTACGGTCTGTCCGGGATTTGTCCGGTTGTTAGTAACTCCCATTACAGCTATCGCCGCGCCAAACGTCATTAGAAGCTATCTATCGAAAACGAGGCTAAATGACGTCATTTATCCTGTACTTGTAGGCACCAATTCAAGACAGCTTCTCGGCATTCCGAAAGGCTTCTCGTTTGAAAGTCTATAGTACAATCGGAGTTCCTCGGCAGACTACATAGGGTTAATACGAAAATGTATGTGCAAATTTGGATTTTTAGAAATACGCTTAAAAGCGGTTGATTAACGAATTATTTAGAAACGTCCACTGTTGACAAAAGTTCATATCTGACATACGCTTGTAGATATAGGGGATTCGAGGGCTTTGTTTTCGCTTTAGATGCAGTGTCGACTTAACCATTCATATTTGTCCTCTTCTTACGATCCATTCAGAAAATCAAATTTTAAAGAGCAATTTTTTTAAATACAAATTAAGTGTTGGATAAATTTGTACCAAAACATAATTAAACTGCATCATATAGCTGTTCTGTCCATATTTGGACTCGTCAGTGATACAAGGGGCCTAACGTTTTGATACATGTACAGCAAGAAGCGACGGAGAGTCCAAATAAGCCGAAATAAATGACATCCATTTTGGTTTTGTTGTCTTGCGTTTTTTCTTTTCGTTACAAGCCGCATTTGCAACGGGACTCTAATTGGGTAACAGCTGCGTGCATCAGCCAATCAAATTTAGTAAAACAAAAACATCCGCCGTGATTCAAGGTTACGTTCAAGTTCTTTATTAACTTTGAGTCTTTCGACTCCTCAGTATCCTAGCTACACATACACAATATACAAATTTACATAACATTGACAACAACAACAAAAAATAACGAATACATTCCAGAGACGATATAATTGCAGAACTGAATTAATGAAATTCTTTTGACATTTGCCGCTTTAATATATTTGGCCATTTTTTTCTAATTCTTTGATATTTTGTCGGTTGAATACTTCAAAT